>NW_022989757.1:87500-106600 GCF_902827175.1 Gymnodraco acuticeps | reverse complement strand
TTTTTTTTGTCTTTTATTTTACGATTCAATTATTATTATTATTTAAAATGGGAAATAGATTTTTAGCGCTTGAATGTTCATTGAGTTCTATTGTGTTCTTCAGCTCGAGTGAAAACGTCTCGATGCGACTTCCGTCAGAACCGACTTATTTATAATTATATTCTTTCTTTCTTAATGAACTGAAATCTACTCTTTGAAATGACTCTAAATATAAATGTAGGGTTTTTATTTATAATTCCTAAAGAAACAAAGAAATGAATGAAAACATTGTAAATAAATTATTACTGATAATATATATATATAATATATATATATATATATATAATATAATATATATATATATATATTATTTAACTGTTTTTCTTTATAAACACATTTTTAATGCAATACAAGAAATAACCAATAATGTGGAGACCTGGTGTTTTTGGGTTGAATTCAAATTTCTTTTCAAACGGTCCCGAGATTCAAACTCAAATCATTTCCTAATTGAAGCCCAAAAGCCTCGCTTTAATACCCCGTGTTTCCTGAGCGTCTCACATCGTCTGAGCGACACGGGGCGATGTGAGACGCTCAGGAAACAAAACAAAGGACGATCACACTGAATAAAGAACACCTGAGTGTCTGACCACAGTCAGAACAACGAGGAGGCCTCAAGAACTAAAACCATCCCAAGATCTAAAGATATTCATCTAGCTGTCTAAAGTGTGCTCAAAGCCCCGTTATGTTCCTGGAGCTGAAAGCTGACCCCAAACATCAGAATGAAGCGTTTAGCAAGAGGTCAGTAAAAACCCTAAAACATCAAAAACTGTCCCAAGACTCAGAGGGTCTAAGGAATGCCCCGTATCGATCAGAAGTAACTGGAGGGTCTAAGGAATGCCCCGTGTCGATCAGAAGTAACTGGAGGGTCTAAGGAACGCCCCGTGTCGATCAGAAGTAACAGGAGGGTCTAAGGAACGCCCCGTATCGATCAGAAGTAACTGGAGGGTCTAAGGAACGCCCCGTGTTGATCAGAAGTAACTGGAGGGTCTAAGGAACGCCCCGTGTTGATCAGAAGTAACTGGAGGGTCTAAGGAACGCCCCGTATCGATCAGAAGTAACTGGAGGGTCTAAGGAACGCCCCGTATCGATCAGAAGTAACTGGAGGGTCTAAGGAACGCCCCGTATCGATCAGAAGTAACTGGAGGGTCTAAGGAACGCCCCGTATCGATCAGAAGTAACTGGAGGGTCTAAGGAACGCCCCGTGTTGATCAGAAGTAACTGGAGGGTCTAAGGAACGCCCCGTATCGATCAGAAGTAACTGGAGGGTCTAAGGAACGCCCCGTGTTGATCAGAAGTAACTGGAGGGTCTAAGGAACGCCCCGTGTCCATCAGAAGTAACTGGAGGGTCTAAGGAACGCCCCGTATCGATCAGAAGTAACTGGAGGGTCTAAGGAACGCCCCGTGTTGATCAGAAGTAACTGGAGGGTCTAAGGAACGCCCCGTGTCCATCAGAAGTAACTGGAGGGTCTAAGGAACGCCCCGTGTCCATCAGAAGTAACTGGAGGGTCTAAGGAACGCCCCGTGTCCATCAGAAGTAACTGGAGGGTCTAAGGAACGCCCCGTGTTGATCAGAAGTAACTGGAGGGTCTAAGGAACGCCCCGTATCGATCAGAAGTAACTGGAGGGTCTAAGGAACGCCCCGTGTTGATCAGAAGTAACTGGAGGGTCTAAGGAACGCCCCGTGTCCATCAGAAGTAACTGGAGGGTCTAAGGAACGCCCCGTATCGATCAGAAGTAACTGGAGGGTCTAAGGAACGCCCCGTGTCCATCAGAAGTAACAGGAGGGTCTAAGGAACGCCCTGTATCGATCAGAAGTAACTGGAGGGTCTAAGGAACGCCCCGTGTTGATCAGAAGTAACTGGAGGGTCTAAGGAACGCCCCGTGTCCATCAGAAGTAACAGGAGGGTCTAAGGAACGCCCCGTATCGATCAGAAGTAACTGGAGGGTCTAAGGAACACCCCGTGTCCATCAGAAGTAACAGGAGGGTCTAAGGAACGCCCCGTATCGATCAGAAGTAACTGGAGGGTCTAAGGAATTCCCCGTGTCGATCAGAAGTAACTGGAGGGTCTAAGGAACGCCCCGTGTCGATCAGAAGTAACTGGAGGGTCTAAGGAACGCCCGTGTCGATCAGAAGTAACAGGAGGGTCTAAGGAACGCCCCGTATCCATCAGAAGTAACTGGAGGGTCTAAGGAACGCCCCGTGTCCATCAGAAGTAACTGGAGGGTCTAAGGAACGCCCCGTGTTGATCAGAAGTAACTGGAGGGTCTAAGGAACGCCCCGTGTTGATCAGAAGTAACTGGAGGGTCTAAGGAACGCCCCGTGTTGATTTTATTACATTATTACATCACATGTGTTGAGTTTGTTAGTCGCTTTTATCCAAAGCGACTAACAAACTCAACACTGTGGGCAATCCCCACAGGAGCACTTTGGGGTGAAGGGTCTCAGGGACACAACGACATGCTGACTGCAGAGGGGTTTGAACCTGTGACCCCCTGATCCGAGCACCAAGGCTCTATCCACTGCACCACACGCCTCAGAAGGTTAAAGCCCCCCAGATGGAGGAATGATCTTCATCTGTTTGTCATCTACCCAAGTTCCCATCGGCAGAAACACGTGGGTTTGCTATCCTGGCTCCAGGATGGTGGAATGAGCTCCCCATTGACATCAGGACAGCAGAAAGCTTACACACCTTCCAGACTGAAAACTCATCTCTTTCGACTCCACTTCCAGCGATAGAACTATTAACAAAGCACTTATATACTAATAAAGGACTGGCTTATCTAAAGCCAGTTGAGCAGCACTTGAAATGTTTGGCTCTATGAAACCTGATGTACTTTATGATTCTGTTTTCTTCAAGGTTGTGTCTTCCTGGTCGAACGTACTTATTGTAAGTCGCTCTGGATAAAAGCCTCAGCTAAATGTGATGAAATGTAATGTAATCTACTTATTTATATAAATAGTTCTCACTGCAATAAACCCTATTTAATTTAGTCTAAATGTACATTGTTTATTTTCATATTCTGTTCTTTTTCATATCAGATTCTATTGACTTGTTTCTAGACTTCTTGCACTATTGGTGTGTGTGTGTGTGTGTGTGTGTGTGTGTGTGTGTGTGTGTGTGTGTGTGTGTGTGTGTGTGTGTGTGTGTGTGTGTGTGTGTGTGTGTGTGTGTGTGTGTGTGTGTGTGTGTGTGTGTGTGTGTGTGTGTGTGTGTGTGTGTGTGTGTGTGTGTGTGTGTGTGTGGTGTGTGTGTGTGTGTGTGTGTGTGTGTGTGTGTGTGTGTGTGTGTGTGTGTGTGTGTGTGTGTGTGTGTGTGTGTGTGTGTGTGTGTGTGTGTGTGTGTGTGTGTGTGTGTGTGTGTGTGTGTGTGTGTGTGTGTGTGTGTGTGTGTGTGTGTGTGTGTGTGAAACTGAACCCTTCCGGGGCGACACAGGAGTCAAACAGGGATGTGTCATCGCTCCAACACTATTCTCCATCTTTGTTGCTGCTATCCTACATTTCACCATCAAGCATCTGCCCCAGGGAGTCAGCATCATGTACAGAACTGACGGCCAACTCCTCCACATCAACCGTTTCAGGGCTAAAGGTCAAACCACCACCATATCGATCATGGAGCTGCAGTATGCGGACGACAACGCCCTTGTAGCCCTCTTGGAAGAGGACCTACAGGGTATCCTATCAGCCTTTGTGAAAGCATACAAACAGCTCGGTCTAGCCATCAACATAAAAAAGACCCAAATCCTCCACCAACCACCGCCTGTCCTACCCCCAAACATCTCCATTGACAACATCAGACTGGAAAATGTGGACCACTTCCCATACCTCGGCAGCCTCCTATCATCAACAGCTGTTATTGATGATGAAATACACCATCGCCTCAGCTGTGCCAGTGGGGCTTTCTCAAGGCTAAGGAAGAGAGTCTTTGAGAACCGTGACCTCCAAGCAAAGACCAACATTACATTACATTACATTGCATTGCATCTTGGTCTATAAAGCTGTGGTGCTCCCCACTCTTCTGTGTGGATCAGAGGCCTGGACCACATACAGCAGGCACTTAAAGGCACTTGAGGCATACCATCAGAGATCCCTCAGGATTAGCTGGAGGATCGGCGCAGTGACACCAGCGTCCTGTAGGAGGCTGACATTCCCACCATCACTGCCACCATTGCCCAAAACCAGCTCAGATGGACTGGCCATGTTATCCGCATGCCTGACTCTCGCCTCCCAAAACAAGTCCTTTATTCCCAGCCTGCTAAAGGGCAACGGGCCCCTGGAGGCCAGAAGAAGAGGTACAGAGATAACATTAAACAAACCTAAAGAAGTGCCACAAAGCTTGGGAAGACATGGCAGCAGACAGGCGACCTGGAGAAACCTTGTCCGTGAGGGTGTTGCACTAATGATGCCCTCTGCCATGCTGCACAAGACAAGCGAGGACCAAGAAGATTACTCGATTACGAGTGACCGCCGATGATGATGGTGTGTGCAGATGAAGGTGTTACTGTAGTGTGTTACTGTGTGTGTGTGTGTGTGTGCAGATGAAGGTGTTACTGTAGTGTGTTACAGTGTGTGTGTGTGTGTGTGTGTGCAGATGAAGGTGGAGGGTCTGCAGGAGGACGGGGCATCTCCAGGAGGTCGCAGCCCCCCCCAGCTGGATGGCGGTCCCGAGGCCTCGGAGCGATGCATGTCCCGCCTCCTGAGCGCCGTGGAGAGCGAGCTGACGGCCGGGCGGGAGAAGGGCGACCCCACGGAGCGAGAGCTGAAGGTCACGCTGGAGGACGCCGAGCTGTGGAGGAAGTTCAAGACCCTCACCAACGAGATGATCGTCACCAAGAACGGACGGTAACTCCGGGACCAGGGTACAGGGCGTTAGGACACCTGGGGGTTATTGTCTGTCCAAGGGTTGATGATATGTCTGATGGGCGTTAGTCCACCGGAGGGTCTTTGTTCTGCATGATGGTCCATGTCTTTCCAAGGGTCATTGATATGTCCAAGGGTCCGTCCAAGGGTCATTGATATGTCCAAGGGTCCGTCCAAGGGTCATTGTTTGTCCAAGGGTCATTGATATGTCCAAGGGTCCGTCCAAGGGTCATTGATATGTCCAAGGGTCCGTCCAAGGGTCATTGTTTGTCCAAGGGTTATTGTCCATATGAGGGTCTTGAGTCCACTTGAGGGTTGTTGAACGCGAGGGTCTTTGGTCTGCATGATGGTCTTTGTTAAGGCCCTGACACACCAAAGTGACACCAAAGAACACGTCCCGACGGACCCGACTGTTGTGTCGCCTCACGTCTCGTTGGCCAAAAAGTCGCACTGGAACACACCGCATAGACTTCAGCCGACGGCCAAGTAGCACGTACGCACTGCGCATGCGTGAGTGGCAATAACTCTCCTTACCAGCAGGTGGCGGTAGTGTGTGTTCGTCATTCAAAAGAGGAAACAACCGGAAGACAGACTGCGTGATATATACAAACAACAAATAGCGTGCGTTCCATTTTCACTCTCGTCCATCACAGACGGTTTCACATAACGACTTATCTAAATCATGAATAGTGCGGTGCTGGAAAATGAAAAATAATCGCCGTCTGTGTGTGCCTTCTTCACTTCCGTTTCGCTTCTCATGCACTGATTCGCTAAGCTGAACAGCCAATCAGAGTGATTTCTTTTGCCGACAGCGGAAGGTGTCGGCAAAAGGCTGAAAAGACACGACGGTGCGGGACACACCAATCTGAGTAGGGCGACAGGACGCTCATCGAAGGCCAGACATCTATCGATGGCCGAAATCGGCTCGATGTGTCAGGGCCTTAAGTCTGAGAGTCGTTAGCCCACCCGGGGTGCAAGGGTACGTCTGAGTGTTATGGTCTAGGAAGGTAGTCCATCCTGGGGTCACTTTAAGTCAGAGAGTCGTTGTCTTTACGGCGGTCGTTGGCCCCCCGAGGGTCATTGTCCGTCCGAGGGTCATTGTCCGTCCAAGGGTCGAGGTATGTCTGAGGGTCGTTAGTCTACCTGAGAGTCTTTGTCCGCCAAAAGTTATGGTCCACCTGAGGGACTTGTCGTTGTCTTTCCAAGGGTCCTTGGAAGTCAGAGAGTCATTAGTCCACCTGATGGTCTCTTTAAGGTTGAGGGTGATTCTCTGTCTGAGGGTTGTTTTCCATCCGAGGGGCGTTGTAAGTTGTAGGCTTGATGGTCGTTGTCTTTCCTGGTTCGTAGTAAGTCTGAGAGTCGTTGTCCTTTGGTTTGCCCTCCCGAGGGTCCTTGATATGTCTGAGGGTCTTTGTTAGTGTTAAGGTTGTTACCTGGGGTTACAGTAGTGAGTCTTTAGTCCATCTCAGGGTCAATGTAAGTCCCAGGGTTAGCTTTGAAACATTCAGTCCGTTCTGGATTTCAAAACAGGATATACAAGTCTTTCTTTTAAACAGCTGGATATGAAACAGAGTTTGGATGGTCAGTAATGCCCGGTGTGTGTGTGTGTGCGTGTGTGTGTGTGTGTGTGTGTGTGTATCTCTGTGTGTGTGTGTGTGGTTGTGTGTGTGTGTGTGGTTGTGTAACTGATGCACTTTTTAGTTTTCTGGATATTTGGTAGATAAACAGGAACTCTGACATCGCTCGGTGTGTTTGAGCTGACTCCTGATCACTGACCCTATTACAGGGTTATTCATTAGTGTGTGTGTGTGTGTGTGTGTGTGTGTGTGTGTGTGCATGTGTGTGTGTGTGTGTGTGTGTGCACGGCCTGTTTTACATTCACAGTGTATTAACCACTTCAAAATGTGTTCTGCTTCGTATATTATTTATTCACTGCTGCAGTTTTAGACCAAAGATAATAATAATATTAAGACCTTTTAAAAGTTATGGATAAAAGTTTTCAGCCAGGTTTGTTATAAACAGTTATTTATATAATATATGAAATGTCTCCTCTCTGTTTCCAGGCGGATGTTCCCGGTGCTCAGGGTCAGCGTCTCAGGTCTGGACCCCCGCTCCATGTACTCTGTTCTTCTGGACTTCGTCCCGGTGGACGGCTGTCGTTGGAAGTTCGTGAACGGGGAGTGGGTGTCGGGGGGGCGGGCGGAGGGGCGCGGCCAGGGGGGGGTCTACGTTCACCCCGACTCACCCAACTTCGGGGCACATTGGATGAAGGGCGCCGTAACCTTCAACAAGGTCAAGCTCACCAACAAGGTCAACGGGGGGGGGCAGGTGAGGACCCTTTAATTTAATGTTTCTTTGTTTTTTATTAATACATTCAATTGTAATTGTTATCGGGGGGGGCAGGTGAGGACTTTTATTTGAAATGTAATTTTTACTTTCTAATTTTTATTTAACTTTTAGTAATTTAATTTAATTATTCCTCCAGTGGGGAATTTCAATTCACTTTCTCTTTGTTGAGCTTTTATCTTAATTTATTTTATTTTCCAGTTTAATTTATTTAAATTTAAATGTATATTTAAATTAATATTTATATTTAAATTTATATTTAAATGTATATGAATTCCTTTTTTTGCTCTTTTCTTACTTTTAGTTATTTCCTTTCTGCCCCCCCCCCCCCCCTAATTAACCACTCCAGTCTCTCTCTCCTTCCTCTTCACCTGCTCGCCCCCTCGTAACCACGGGAACGGTATAAACAGCTCTTTAATTGGCCGGCAGCGGTTTAATGCACTTCCTGTCGAGAGGCCCTCACACACACACACACACACACACACACACACACACACACACACACACACACACACACACACACACACACACACACACACACACACACACTAGAAAAATTGGCAATAGCGTTGTTTATATTTACCCAATTACACACACACACACACACACACACACACACACACACACACACACACACACACACACACACACACATAATGCAGGCTGAACAGAGAGCACGGTCGTAATGAAATAATTGCTCAGCTTATTTGTACATTATGGTAATTATGTTTTTTACCGGGAAATTACTTTACCCATCATGCTTCAGATGGATGAGAGGTAAACTATATCCACACACACACACACACACACACACACACACACACACACACACACACACACACACACACACACACACACACACACACACACACACACACACACACACACACACACACTCGGGGTCAGCCAGCCTCTCAATCTGAATAGCAAACAGTTTGTTTTTGTGTGCAGAGCTGGGATTGGTTAATTGGCCTCGTTAGCGGGGGGGGGGATAAAAGAGTTTTTTGGGCTGGAGACAGAGATGGCTCCTCTCCATGAACTCTCCTGAAAACAAACAACACACACCTGTTTCCATTCATCGACACACACTCTGCAAACTCCAAACTTTATCAACTGCATCACAGAGCAGCCATTTTAATCTCAGCATTCCTGCTAACTGCCACAGATTCACCTTTAGATCAATGTGTTATAGATTAATGTGTTATAGATCAATGTGTTATAGATTAATGTGTTATAGATCAATGTGTTATAGATCAATGTGTTATAGATTAATGTGTTATAGATCAATATGTTATAGATCAATGTGTTATAGATTAATGTGTTATAGATCAATGTGTTATAGATTAATGTGTTATAGATCAATGTGTTATAGATTAATGTGTTATAGATCAATGTGTTATAGATTAATGTGTTATAGATCAATGTGTTATAGATTAATGTGTTATAGATCAATGTGTTATAGATTAATGTGTTATAGATCAATGTGTTATAGATTAATGTGTTATAGATCAATGTGTTATAGATTAATGTGTTATAGATCAATGTGTTATAGATCAATGTGTTATAGATCAATGTGTTATAGATCAATGTGTTATAGATCAATGTGTTATAGATTAATGTGTTATAGATCAATGTGTTATAGATTAATGTGTTATAGATCAATGTGTTATAGATCAATGTGTTATAGATCAATGTGTTATAGATCAATGTGTTATAGATCAATGTGTTATAGATCAATGTGTTATAGATCAATGTGTTATAGATCAATGTGTTATAGATCAATGTGTTATAGATCAATGTGTTATAGATTAATGTGTTATAGATCAATGTGTTATAGATCAATGTGTTATAGATCAATGTGTTATAGATCAATGTGTTATAGATCAATGTGTTATAGATTAATGTGTTATAGATCAATGTGTTATAGATTAATGTGTTATAGATCAATGTGTTATAGATCAATGTGTTATAGATCAATGTGTTATAGATCAATGTGTTATAGATCAATGTGTTATAGATCAATGTGTTATAGATTAATGTGTTATAGATTAATGTGTTATAGATCAATGTGTTATAGATCAATGTGTTATAGATCAATGTGTTATAGATTAATGTGTTATAGATCAATGTGTTATAGATCAATGTGTTATAGATTAATGTGTTATAGATCAATATGTTATAGATTAATGTGTTATAGATCAATGTGTTATAGATCAATATGTTATAGATCAATGTGTTATAGATCAATGTGTTATAGATTAATGTGTTATAGATTAATGTGTTATAGATCAATGTGTTATAGATTAATGTGTTATAGATTAATGTGTTATAGATCAATGTGTTATAGATCAATGTGTTATAGATTAATGTGTTATAGATCAATGTGTTATAGATTAATGTGTTATAGATCAATGTGTTATAGATCAATATGTTATAGATTAATGTGTTATAGATCAATGTGTTATAGATCAATGTGTTATAGATTAATGTGTTATAGATCAATGTGTTATAGATCAATGTGTTATAGATCAATATGTTATAGATTAATATGTTATAGATTAATATGTTATAGATCAATATGTTATAGATCAATATGTTATAGATTAATATGTTATAGATTAATATGTTATAGATCAATGTGTTATAGATTAATATGTTATAGATTAATATGTTATAGATTAATGTGTTATAGATCAATGTGTTATAGATTAATATGTTATAGATTAATATGTTATAGATTAATATGTTATAGATTAATATGTTATAGATTAATATGTTATAGATTAATATGTTATAGATCAATGTGTTATAGATTAATATGTTATAGATTAATATGTTATAGATTAATATGTTATAGATTAATATGTTATAGATCAATATGTTATAGATTAATATGTTATAGATTAATATGTTATAGATTAATGTGTTATAGATCAATGTGTTATAGATCAATGTGTTATAGATCAATATGTTATAGATCAATATGTTATAGATTAATATGTTATAGATTAATATGTTATAGATCAATGTGTTATAGATCAATGTGTTATAGATTAATGTGTTATAGATCAATATGTTATAGATTAATATGTTATAGATTAATATGTTATAGATCAATATGTTATAGATCAATGTGTTATAGATCAATGTGTTATAGATTAATGTGTTATAGATTAATTGGATCAATGTGTTATAGATCAATGTGTTATAGATTAATGTGTTATAGATTAATTGGATCAATGTGTTATAGATCAATGTGTTATAGATCAATATGTTATAGATCAATATGTTATAGATCTCTGAACATTACATTACATTTAGCTGACGCTTTTATCCAAAGCGACTTACAATAAGTGCGTTCGACCAACAAAATACAAACTCAAAGAAAACAGAATCATATAAGTACATCAGGTTTCATAGAGCAAAAACATTTCAAGTGCTACTCAACTGGCTTTAGATAAGCCAGCCCTTTATTAATATATAAGTGCTTTGTTAATAGTTCTATCGCTGGAAGTGGAGTCGAAAGAGATGAGTTTTCAGTCTGCGCCGGAAGGTGTGTAAGCTTTCTGCTGTCCTGATGTCAATGGGGAGCTCATTCCACCATCTTGGAGCCAGGATAGCAAACCCACGTGTTTTTGCTGATGGGAACTTGGGTCCCCTTCGCAGCGAGGGTGCAGCGAGTCGTTTGGCTGATGCAGAGCGTAGTGCACGTGCTGGGGTGTACGGTTTAACCATGTCCTGGATGTAGGAAGGGCCAGATCCATTCGCAGCATGGTACGCAAGTACCAGTGTCTTGAAGTGGATTCTAGCTGTTACCGGAAGCCAGTGAAGGGAGCGGAGGAGCGGAGTGGTGTGGGAACATTTAGGAAGGTTGAAGACCAGACGAGCCGCTGCATTCTGGATGAGCTGCAGAGGTCGGATGGCACATGCAGGTAGACCAGCCAGGAGGGAGTTGCAGTAGTCTAGGCGTGAGATGACGAGAGCCTGGACCAGAACCTGAGTCGCTTTCTGAGTCAGCTGGGGACGTATCCTCCTGATGTTGTAAAGCGTGTATCTGCAGCAACGGGTTGTAGCAGCGATGTTTGCAGTGAAGGACAGGTTGTTATCTAGGGTCACACCCAGATTCCTTGCAGTCTGAGTCGGGGAAACAACTGAGGTGCCGATGTTGATTGTTAGGTCAAGAGTGGGACAATCTTTTCCCGGGAGGAAGAGCAGCTCAGTCTTGTCAAGGTTGAGCTTGAGGTGATGAGCAGACATCCACTGAGAGATGTCAGCTAGACAAGCAGAGATGCGTGCGACGACCTGGGTCTCTGAGCGGGGAAAGGACAGAATTAATTGGGTGTCGTCAGCGTAGCAGTGGTAAGAAAAACCATGCGGGCTAATGACAGATCCGAGTGAGTTTGTGTACAGGGAGAAGAGGAGGGGACCAAGAACAGAGCCCTGAGGGACCCCTGTAATTAATTGACAAGGGTCGGACTCAGACCCTCTCCAAGTCACCCTGTAGGTACGGTCTTTCAGGTATGAGGTGAGGAGGGAAAGTGCAGAGCCTGAAACTCCAAGTGCTTGGAGAGTGCGAAGGAGGATCTGATGGTTCACCGTGTCGAATGCAGCAGACAGGTCCAACAGGATGATGACAGAGGAGAGGGATGCAGTTTTGGCAGTGTGCAGTTCCTCCGTGACAGCAAGGAGGGCAGTTTCTGTGGAGTGACCTGCCTTGAAACCAGACTGGTGCGGATCCAGAAGGTTGTTCTGATGGAGATAACAGGAGAGTTGTTTAAAGACAGCGCGTTCAAGTGATTTAGACAGGAACGGGAGGAGAGAGACAGGCCTGTAGTTTATAACATCAGACGGGTTGAGAGTGGGTTTCTTTAGGAGAGGGTTTACTCTTGCCTCCTTGAGACTGTTTGGAAAGTGACCAGAAGTTAGAGAAGTGTTGATGAAATGGGTGAGAAACGGTAGAATATCAGGAGCGATAGTCTGAAGGAGGTTTGAAGGGATAGGGTCCAGAGGACAGGTGGTAGGGCGGGCAGAGGTAATGAGGGTAAGAACCTCACTTGGAGAGAGAGGGGAAAAGGAGGTTAGTGTGTTGGTGGAAGGAGGGTCTGGTGACCCAGCGGTGAGTAAAGGTGAGTCAGAAAAAGAAGAGCGAATATCATCAACCTTTTTTTCAAAGTGGGTAACAAAGTCGCTTGACAAAAGTGAGGAGGGGGGAGGAGCTTTTGGAGGGTCCAAGAGGGAGGAGGGGGAAGGGGCTTTGGGGAGGTCCAGGAGGGAGGAGGGGGAAGGGGCTTTTGGGGAGGTCCAGGAGGGAGGAGGGGGGAAGGGGCTTTGGGGAGGTCCAGGAGGGTGGAGGGGGAAGGGGCTTTGGGGGGGTCCAGGAGGGAGGAGGGGGAAGGGACTTTGGGGGGGTCCAAGAGGGTGGAGAAGATGGAGAATAGTTTTTTAGGATTGGAATAGGAAGATTGGATCTTATCTTGAAAGAAAGTGCTTTTTGCCTGAGAGATCGAAGCAGAGAAAGAGGAGAGCCTGATAGGTTAGGAGGTCGTCACGGTGTTTGGATTTCCACCGTTTCCGCTCTGCTGCCCTAAGGACGGTTCTATTAGCACGCAGTGCATCATTTAGCCAGGGAGCAGGAGGGGACTGACGAGCCTGCCGAGATGTGAGAGGACAGAGCGAGTCCAGAGTGGATGAGAGAGTAGAGAGGAGAGTTTCTGCAGCAGAGTTTGGAGGCAGGAGTTGGAACGAGTCAGAGGAAGGGAGGGCTGAGAGCACCGACGAGGCAAAGGTAGAGGGGGAGAGGGAGCGAAGGTTACGGCGGACAAGTGCAGGATGGGAAGAGATTAGTTTGTTATGTTTGGAAAGGGGTAGAGAGAATGAAATGAAGAAGTGATCGGATGTGTGGAGCGGGTTTACAGAGAGGTTAGAAGTAGCGCAGTTCCTTGAGAATATGAGATCAAGGACATTGCCAGCTTTATGAGTCGGTGGGGACGGAGAGAGTGAGAAAGCAAAGGCGGTTAACAGAGATGTTAGTTCGTCTATCTTCCCCGTCTGGAGGTTGAAGTCTCCGAGAAGTACAGCGGGAGGGCCAGTTTCAGGGATGAGTGAGAGGAGATGATCTAATTCCTCCAAGAAGTCCCCCAAGGCGCCTGGTGGACGGTAGAGAACAACAATGGTTAACTGTATAGGATGGGTTACTGTGACGGCATGGAACTCAAAGGTGGAAGGAGTGAAGTTAGGTAGCTTGAAGAGGGAAAAGCTCCATTTGGGAGAGAGCAGGAGACCAGTGCCACCTCCTCTGCCAGTGGGTCTGGGTGTATGGGAGAAGGAATATGCAGTGGAGAGAGCTGCTGGGGTGGATGTGTTGGATGGAGTAATCCAGGTCTCAGTGAGAGCAAGGAAATCCAGAGACTGCAGGGAGGCGTAGCCAGAGATGAAGTCAGCCTTAGGAACAGCTGACTGGCAGTTCCACAGGCCACCTGAAACTAGATGTTGGATCTCAGTGGAGCATGTGGGATAGACGAGAGCAGGCCGGTTATATCGATTAGGAGATACACGGGGCCAGTGATAATTGCGAGAAGACACATGAACAGGAATGGAGAAAATACACATGATTATAGCCTGAGGGGCTAAACAACCAAATAAAATAAAACACCAGCGATACTTAGCTCAATCAAAGTAGGATTTGCCTCCTCTTTGCCTCCCTCGTGACTCCAGCAGGACTCTATTGTCCAGGAAAGTGCTACCTAAAAATGGACACCTGATTGCTGAGTTCTCAAAAGGAAATCTAGACTGGCTCCCTCCTGAGTTGCTATTGTGTCTTTTCAGTGGCCCAATGGTTTTACAATTACATTAAAACCTAAGTTATAAAGTTATGAGTTTAACCCTTAATACAGTTACACCTACTCAATAAAGCGATAGTTACGGCTGTAACTACGGTTCTATGAGTCCCGGATGACCGCCAGAGGCGGTGCTTTAAGCACTGGATATGTCCATCGCGCGCATGCGCAGCTCGAGTACCAATAACAACAAAGTCACCTGTGACCCACGTGACACCGGCTATATCAGCCGGTGTCGTCAGAGGATCTGTTCCAATAATCTTCTCACGAGCACACAAGAATTCTGAGTGACAGGGAACTCTGGCGGTCATCCGGGACTCATAGAACCGTAGTTACAGCCGTAACTATCGTTCTATTTCGTCCCTACTGACCGCCAGAGGCGGTGCTTTAAGCACTGGATGACTTATACCAACAATGTCATGAAGAATCCAAGCCCTTGCTCACCACTGGAAACAGCGGAGCTCGGCAAAAGGACCACGCCCAAAGAATGGGGAGTGGCGACATTGACCTGATGACAACTGGAGAATGTGCCAGAAGACGCCCACGACGCCGCGGCGCAGATGGTCTCCAGGGGCACCACCCTCAGGGCATCCCAAGATGTTGAGATGCTCCTTGTAGAGTGGCATCTCAGCCTGATGGCAGGGGGCGGCCACTGGCCCCGTAAGCCTGTGAGATGGTATCGACAACCCAGTGGGGCAGCCACTGGTTAGAGGGCATAACCTCCTTTAGTGCTGCCAGGGCAAAATCAAGAGTTGCTCCTACTGCCGTATACAGGCAGTAACCTTGATATACGCCCTTTGGGCACCCCCAGGGCACAGCAACTTCGACGTGCCGTACTCCTGAATGTCAAAGCGTGCCAGCTGGGCAGGCTGATTGAAGTGGGTTTGTGGAAGGACCCCGGGCCGGAATGCCACATTTGCCCAAAGGGCAACGCCTGAGAGTCCCACCTCGGGCATGTACTGTTTATGGAGAGGACATGCCACTCCCCGACTCGCTTCCCTGAGGATATGGCAAGCAGAAATGCTGCCTTCATGGGCAGCCACCTAAGCCCCCCCTGGGCCAGGGGCTCGAAGGGAGGAGATGATAGGGCATCCGGCAGCAGGGGCAGGTCCCAAGCCGGAGCGCTCGGGGTGCTAGGGGGACGCTGCCGTAAAGCCCCACTCATAAAGAGGGACACCGACCTGTGGCACCCCGCCGTGGCGCCGTCGACCCGAACATGTCGGGCAGAAATCGCAGCCACATAAATTCAGAGTGGAGTGAGAACGTCCACTATCTAGAAGGGACTGTTGTCTAAGCAACAACGTACATGCTGTCCCCAAGTAACACGCACATTCTTGCCCCCCAGTTGGGGTAGAAAGTGCGTGAGTGCAAGCTGCACAGCCCGAAGCTCTAGCACGTTGACCTGGCGCGCACTCTCCTGGGCAGACCGCTGACCCTGAACGGTCCTGCCCTGCCGCACTGCACCCCACCCTGAGAGACCTGCACCTATGGTGATGGTCTCCTGGCGGGATGGGATGGCGCTCATGGGCACGCCCACTAGGAGATAGGCCCTGCCCCTCCAGCGTGACAGAGAGTGGAGGCAATGCTGCGACACCCTGACTTCCCTGTGCCTGTGCCACTTGGCGTCCAAGTGAAGGCTGTTCAGCCACATCTGCATGGGGCGCAACGACAGCGGGCCTTAGGGCCCAGCGGCCGAGGCAGCTGCCAGTCTGCCCAAGGGCCGGAGGAACTGAATATAAGGCACCATCTTGCCCGGCCCACGTGGAAGTAGGCATCCCTCAAGTCCACGGTTGAGAACCACTCCACCTGTGCATATGCAGTGGTCAGCATATAGAATGGCAGCACCTTCGGGAATCTGTTGATTCCTCTGAGGTCCAAGATCGGGCGAAATCCGCCGACTTTCTTGCTCACGAGAAAGTACGCAGAGTAGAACCCCCTGGGCTAAGCAGAGGGTCTTACTGGCTTGATTGTGTCCTTGGACAGAAGGACGGACAACTCTTGGGCCAGACCTAGGGCCCCTGCCGGATCGCTGACGACTGTCAATTAGACCCAGCCGAAGGCTAGGGGCCGGAGCTGCGGTCCGTACCCCTGGGTTAAGGTGAAAACCACCCAAGGGACGGAAGTACAGACCGCCCAGTAACTGAGCTGCTGCTGGGAAAGCAGCCGACGACCGCCCCCGGGATTTCAGGGCCCAGCCCCCCGGCCCCTGGAGCCTCTTGGGGGGCGCCGGTAAGGCTCTGGGGCACGAGGCCCCCTGGAAGGCGGGCGACCTGGGGCAAGAAAGCCATTGGGTCGCGCCACTAAGACCTCTGCAGACCACCCCTGTAATCCGGCGGCTGAGTGCGGCTGCTAGAGCGGCCCCTGGGCCTGCTGGGAGTGGGCACAGGTCTGCGAAGACCCGAGAGCTGCTGCCTGGTCTGCCTAGCTTGGGCGGCACGCTCCAGTGCCTCCAGGGCAGCTGACCTAAACAGCTCCCCTGGCTCGACTGGTACGCTACGGAGGACTCTCCTACATGCCTCCGTTAGTGGTGACTGGGCCAGCGAAACCTGGCGACGAGTCTGTACCAGCGACAAGGCGTCCTCATACAGAGGTGCGTCAACCGAAGGAGGTGCGTCAGCCGAAGGGGGTGTGCCAACCGAAGGAGGTGCGCCAACCGAAGGAGGTGCGCCAACCGAAGGAGGTGCGCCAACCGAAGGAGGGGCGTCAACCGAAGGGGGGGGGGACAGGCCCGCTAGCAGCCCCACTAGCAGCCCCGCTAGCAGCCCCGCTAGCAGCCCCGCTAGCAGCCCCGCTAGCAGCCCCGCTAGCAGCCCCTACACTGGGCCCAGGCTGAAGGGCCAAGAGGCGACTTCATCATGCCCCTATCGGCAGCTAGCCGATCCACTTTAGAGGACAGCCTGTTTCTAGTCCTATTGGGGGGAGCACACATAGCCATCGCTCTCTCAAGTCGCCGGGAACGGCCGAATTGATCTGGAGGAGGATGTGACAAGGAGAGGTGTCTGTTGGCTGCTGCCAGACGTTCCACCTCAGTGATTCTAGCCACTCTCAGCGCCCGAGGCATGCAGCTACAGCTCATGCAGGCGTTTACCGTGAGAACCTCCCTCAGATGCTCACATTTCGTCCCCACTGACCGCCAGAAGCGGCCGAGGCAGGAGGGGCAGCGGTCGTGGCCGTCCTCGTCCTCGCGCTACATGAATGAGCCATTCTGTAGGTAGCCAGATGCAGCGTAGCCGGGAGCGGGTACACAGCCTTCACCAGCTACCTGCTTAATGGAAAGAGTAGAGCGTTGCTGCTACTCGCCGAACAGAAAGAGGGATGTAATTACACCCAGAGTCGGGTATAACGCGTTACTGTAATAATATTACTTTTGTCGGTAACGGAGTAGTGTAACGCGTTACTTATAATTCAGTAATCACACTACAGTTACTAACATTGCCCCGACACGCGTTACTTCGTTACTTTTATAAAATAATCACACTCACTGACAGACAAGAGGGGTTTCCGCCGCAGGTTTACATGTAGGCCTATGTAATCTGTGCGACTTGCGAGACCACATCTCCACGTGCAGTGCTGCATAAACATGGCTGAGTCTTCTCATCTGTGAACTCCCTCAACGCGCCGCTCGCTCTCTTTTGTTGATCGCCCTCTCACGGGTGAACAGTTCAATGTCCCGCTTCATTGTAGGAATTCTGTCTCTACCACTTTAGTTTGACCATCTCTGTTACTAAGTTATGGAATACTAAATACATAAGTAATTAGATACCTTACCGTTACTGCGCTCATAAAGAATGATAAGAATAATGCGTCTTGAACTGGTTTCATTCATTAGTGTCTTGACGTTTCACAGACTGTTAGCTTGTTGTGTGGCTGGTAGCCTATTTTAGAGCATATAAAAAGAAAGACTTGTGTTATGTCTTCCTTAATGCAACAGTAATTGGGGGGGCAAGTGGAGTCTCGCAGAGGCAAAACTGTGGCACGCTTACACTGTAGGTGCGCCGCAGTCTGCGTGATCTGCCTGTAGGGGCGGGCCGGCCCTGCGAGTAAAGTAACGAGTAAAGTAACAAGTAAAGTAACGAGTAAAGTAACGAGTTACTTTATGTAGAGAGTAACGAAGTAGTGTAATATATTACTTTTTTAAAAAGTAATATGTAATATATTACTTTTTTTTTGTAACGACCCCATCTCTGATTACACCCACGTTACCGGCAGAGGGAGCGGGAGCGAGAGCACTGCCTTCACCTGGCTGGATTAATAAACACGGCAGTTCAGCGTCTACCAGGAGCGGGGGCGAGAACTGCCTTCACTGGTTGAGTTAGAGACGACTGCCAGATGCAGCGTAACCGGGAGCGGGTGCGGGAACACAGCCTTCACCAGCTACCTGCTGAACGGGAAGAGTAGAGCGGTGCTACTACTCACCGAACAGAAAAGGGGATGTAGCTACATCCGCATTACCGGTAGAGGGAGCGGGAGCGGGAGCACTGCCTTCACCTAGCTGGGTAAAATAAAGAAGCTTAACAGTACACGCAAGACGTTAGCCGAGCAGCTGCTGCTAACGATCAAGCGAGATCAAGTCAAATAACACACATGTTTAAGACCAGATAACTAGCTTCGAAAGAAGAGAACAGCACAGAGCCGTAGTTACAGCAGTAACCATGGCCAGTGCTCACACAGCATATAACCGTAGTTACAGTAGTAACTATGGCCAGTACTTACACGGCTTAGAACCGTAGTTACAGTCGTAACTATGGCCAGTACTTACACGGCTTGGAACCGTAGTTACAGTAGTAACCATGACCAGTACTTACGGCTTAGAACCGTAGTTACAGTCGTAACTATGGCCAGTACTTACACGGCTTAGAACCGTAGTTACAGTCGTAACTATGGCCAGTACTTACACGGCTTAAAACCGTAGTTACAGTAGTAACTATGGCCAGTACTTACACAGCATAGAGCCGTAGTTACAGTCGTAACTATGGCCAGTACTTACACAGCATAGAGCCGTAGTTACGGTATTGACTATG
>NW_022989757.1:70000-82500 GCF_902827175.1 Gymnodraco acuticeps | reverse complement strand
TTGAGGGCCTTTTGAAGGCGTTAAGCGTGGGGGTGTTGCGGATCTCCGCAGGGAGAGCGTTCCAGAGGGTGGGGGCTGCCACGCTGAAGGCTCTGTCCCCGAAGGTTTGCAGTTTGGTGCGGGGGGTGGTGAGCAGGCCAGAGTCTGAGGGCATGTGGGCGAAGGATGTCCGATAGGTACTGGGGGGCAAGGGCATGGAGGGACTTGTAGGTAAGGAGGAGGATTTTGAATGATATGCTGGACTTGACCGGCAGCCAGTGGAGGTGGATGAGGGTGGGAGTGATGTGCTGCCACGGTTTTGTGTGCGTGAGGACCCTAGCAGCACAGTTTTGGACATACTGTCCAGAGTTTTGTTGGGAACCCCGAACAGGAGACCATTGCAGTAGTCCAAGCGGGAGATGACAAACGCATGGACTAGGGTTTTGGCAACCGGTCTGGCAATGTTCCTTAGATGGAAAAAGGCCGATTTGGTCACAGACTTGACGTGGGAGTGGAAGGAGAGGGTGGAGTCGAGGACGCTATCCAGGTTGCGGGATTCAGGAGATGGGGAGATGGAGCAGCCGTCAACCTCGAGGATGAAGTCACCAACCTTCTGGAGCAGCGCCTTGGGTGCCACAACCATGAGCTCTGCTTTCCTGCGGTTGAGTTTGAGATAGTTGGAGGACATCCATGCTTTGATGTCATGCAGGCAGTTGATGATGTCGGATGATCTGGCCGAGGGGGAGCATGTAAATGGTGAACAGGAGGGGGCCAAGCACAGAGCCCTGGGGGCTGGGGGTGAATTAGAGCCATTGATGGAGACAAACTGTTTCCTGTTATAGAGGTAGGATGTGAACCAAGACAGCGCTGTGCCAGTGATACCTAGGAGGTCTGAGAGGCGGGTGAGGAGGATGTTGTGAGAGATGGTGTCAAACGCTGCAGAGAGGTCCAGGAGGATGAGGATGCTGAGGCGGTCAGAGTCAGCAGCAATGAGGAGATCGTTGGTGATCTTGATGAGAGCGGTCTCAGTGCTGTGTTGCTGTCTGAAGCCGGATTGGAAGGGCTCATAGAGCTCATGGTTGGACATGTATAGATGGAGTTGGCCGGCAACCACTCTTTCCAGAGTTTTGCTTAGGAAAGGAAGGTTGGAGATCGGCCGGTGGTTCTGGAGGTCGTCGGGGTCCAGGCCAGGTTTTTTGAGTATGGGGGGGACTGAAGCCATTTTGAAGCTGGTGGGGACTATACCAGGAGCCAGAGAAGCATTGATGATGACCACCATATAGGGTGGTTAGGCAGTCCTTGACCAGGGCTGTGGGCATGGAGTCCAGGGAGCAGGTGGAGGTCTTGGCCGAACTGACCAGTTTGGCCACTTGGAGAGCATCCACAGGGGAGAAGGAGGAGAGGTTGGAGTGGGAGATGCGCGGCGCTGCGGGTGCGTTACCAGGTGGCTGAGGTGAAGGTAGGGGGGGAGGGCCAGTCACCAGGAGCTGCTGATGGATGGCCTCGACTTTCGCCTGGAAGAAGTCGAGGAATTTGGAGCACAGATCGGGAGCCCCTGAGGGCTGGGGGGCGGCAGGGGGGCGGAGTAGGCGGTTGATGGTGGAGAACAGTGTTCTGGGGTTGCTTTGCTGGGCACCGATGAGACGGGAGTAGTAGTGAGTCTTGGCGTGGGAGAGAGCTTCCTTGTAAGTTTTGACATGGTCACGAAAGGCCAGGAGGTGGACCGTGAGGCCAGTTTTCTTGGAGAGCCTCTCCAGCTGGCGACCAGAGGCCTTCAAGCGGCGGAGTTCGGTGGTGAACCAGGGGGCAGGGCGGGTGAAGGAAACAGTCCGGGTTTTGATGGGGGCGAGAGAGTTGAGACTGAGGGATAGGGCAGTGTTGTATCGGGCTACCAGGCCGTCCACGATGGAGTCGGAGGGAGCCGAGGCCATGTGGGTAGCTATCAGGTCGGATAGGGCCGGTGCACTCACAGTCTTAATGTTCCTAAACATAATGGTGCGTTTAGGATGCTGCCTGGGCAGGGAGACCGGAACAGTGAAGAGGATGGCGTGGTGGTCAGATACAGCCAAGTCGAGGCGCTGTAGGTCGGGGGGCGGAGAGCCGGTAGAGCATACCAGGTCCAGCGTGTGGCCTTTGGTGTGGGTGGGGCCCTGGACATGTTGCTTGATGCTGAAGCAGTCCAGAAGTGAGAGGAATTCAGCAGCGAATGTGCAATTACTGGAGTCCACGTGAATGTTAAAATCACCGAGCAGGAGAGTTGATGGAGACATGGAGCAGAGAGAGGTGAGTAACTCAGACAGCTCAGACAGGAAGGTAGTGGAAGCTTTAGGTGGGCGGTAAATGAGGGCAACCTGGAGCCGAGCAGACCCAGACAGTTTGAAGACACACTCAAATGAGGTGGTAATAGGTACTGGGAGTTCTTTAACCAGGATGCCAGCTCGGTGGATAACAGCCAATCCACCGCCACGACCCAGGGAGCGGGGCTTCTGGATGTACAGATAGCCTGGGGGTGTGGCTTGATTGAGTGTCACACGCTGCTGATTTAGCCATGTCTCTGTTAAGCATAGGATGTCAATGCTTCTGTCAGTGATAATGTCGTGGATGAGTAGTGCTTTGTTGTTGAGGGAGCGGGTATTCTGCAGCATAAATGTCACATGGTTGTTCATAGATGCTGGGGGGAACAGGGAGGGAGAAACCAGCACACTGTCAGCACAGGCCAGGGACCTCAGGTAGATAGAGCGAACGGGAGGTTTGGTTGGATGACGTTGTTTGTTGTGATGACGACATCGCCGTGCGACAGACCGTCTGTCAGAAACAACTGCGGGGATAGGAGTTTCGGAGTAGAAAAACTTGCATCTGGATGCCCGGTGTATGTAGCGGGGACGACGCAGAAGCCCAAGGGATTTGATAACTCCGAGGCAGTCGGGGATAATGTGGCAGAAAAGGTTACGAAGTTCCAGCGGGGAGTATTGGAGGAGCATCATAAGAAGAGCGGCGAGCCAGCGAGCAGCTAGCACCATTAGCCCTGCAGAAACCGGACCTCGAACCTCAGCAGCGGTGATGGAAAACAGCCCAGTTGGGATGGCAGGACTGAGGGAGGGTTCGTGGATAGTCCTGGGAGTGTGGCAGAGAGGAGCCCAGTCGGAGAATTCCGGAACGGGGACTACGCGGATAGCAGAACACGAAGGTGAGCTCGTTATGCTAATAGCAGGACGGCAGAGGATAGGAGCTAAACAGCAGCCAAACATAATCGGCTGAGCAACGGAGATGGCAGAAACACAAAACCAGAGCAGAACAATCTTTTCGCTGTGTCTGGGAATGAAATAGATTGACGGAAGGGAGTGGTAGATACGAGAAGTAAGCGTGCAGTGCTGACAGGTTGTTGGTGCAGTGGCGCCCCCTGGTGGTTCCCAGTGCTGACAGGTTGTTGGTGTAGTGGCGCCCCCTAGTGGTTCACAGTACAAACAAGTTGTTGGTGCAGTGGCGCCCCCTGGTGGTTCACAGTGCTGACAGGTTGTTGGTGTAGTGGCGCCCCCTGGTGGTTCACAGTGCTGACAGGTTGTTGGTGTAGTGGCGCCCCCTGGTGGTTCACAGTGCTGACAGGTTGTTGGTGTAGTGGCGCCCCCTAGTGGTTCACAGTACAAACAGGTTGTTGGTGTAGTGGCGCCCCCTGGTGGTTCACAGTACAGACAGGTTGTTGGTGCAGTGGCGCCCCCTGGTGGTTAAAAGTGCAGACAGGTTGTTGGTGTAGTGGCGGTCCCTGGTGGTTCACAGTGCAGACAGGTTGTTGGTGTAGTGGCGCCCCCTGGTGGTTAAAAGTGCAGACAGGTTGTTGGTGTAGTGGCGGTCCCTGGTGGTTCACAGTGCAGACAGGTTGTTGGTGCAGTGGCGCCCCCTGGTGGTTCACAGTACGACGGGTTGTTGGTGCAGTGGCGCCCCCTGGTGGTTAAAAGTGCAGACAGGTTGTTGGTGTAGTGGCGCCCCCTGGTGGTTCACATTACAGACAGGTTGTTGGTGCAGTGGCGGTCCCTGGTGGTTCACAGTGCAGACAGGTTGTTGGTGCAGTGGCGCCCCCTGGTGGTTCACAGTACGACGGGTTGTTGGTGCAGTGGCGCCCCCTGGTGGTTAAAAGTGCAGACAGGTTGTTGGTGTAGTGGCGCCCCCTGGTGGTTCACATTACAGACAGGTTGTTGGTGCAGTGGCGGTCCCTGGTGGTTCACAGTGCAGACAGGTTGTTGGTGTAGTGGCGCCCCCTAGTGGTTCCCAGTGCAGACAGGTTGTTGGTGTAGTGGCGCCCCCTGGTGGTTCACAGTGCAGACAGGTTGTTGGTGTAGTGGCGCCCCCTGGTGGTTCACAGTGCAGACAGGTTGTTGGTGTAGTGGCGCCCCCTGGTGGTTCACATTACAGACAGGTTGTTGGTGCAGTGGCGCCCCCTGGTGGTTCACAGTGCAGACAGGTTGTTGGTGTAGTGGCGCCCCCTAGTGGTTCCCAGTGCTGACAGGTTGTTGGTGTAGTGGCGCCCCCTGGTGGTTCACAGTGCTGACAGGTTGGTGGTGTAGTGGCGTCCCCTGGTGGTTCACAGTGCAGACAGGTTGGTGGTGTAGTGGCGCCCCCTGGTGGTTCACAGGTCTGTTCCTCTACTTTACACATATAACTATAACTAAATATACTACAGGTTATTATGGGATGTCTCTGTTTCTGATGTTATGCTTCTTTACAGCCAGTACCTTCATGGGTCAAATCAATGGGATAATAAGTAAAAATGTACCTTTTAAATCAAGATGATATGTATTTTAATGTAAGAGAGATGTCATGGTGTGTATCTTGTGTATTTGTCAACACGTGTTGTTTGTTTTGTGACTAAATGAGTAAATAAAGGAAGAAATGAAAACGTATTCAATGTCTTTTTTAAGAAACTAAAGTATATGCAAAGACATTAAAATGTAATGTAACATATATTGATACACAACATGGGTCAAAAGTGACCCGAGTGAGTCTTAATTGTAAATATATTTGCAACGAAATACTTTAACAATTCTAAATTGCAGGTATTCCTCAATTAACTTGTTTATGATCATCACAACTTCTTACTTTCATTTTTCCTTTCTTCATTTTTGAATTTAAATCATTTTTGTATCACGACCCCTCTAAGGGTTAGAGTCTAAGGGTCAACACGGGTCAGAAGGAACCGGAACCGTTAGGAACACGAACACGTTAACCGTTAGGAACACGTTAACCGTTAGGAACACGTTAACCGTTAGGAACACGTTAACCATTAGGAACACGAACACATTAACCGTTAGGAACACGTTAACCGTTAGGAACACGTTAACCGTTGGGAACACGTTAACCGTTGGGAACACGTTAACCGTTGGGAACACGTTAACCGTTGGGAACACGTTAACCGTTAGGAACACGTTAACCGTTGGGAACACGTTAACCGTTAGGAACACGTTAACCGTTAGGAACACGTTAACCGTTAGGAACGCGTTAACCGTTAGGAACACGAACACGTTAACCGTTAGGAACACGTTAACCGTTAGGAACACGTTAACCATTAGGAACACGAACACGTTAACCGTTAGGAACACGTTAACCGTTAGGAACACGTTAACCGTTAGGAACACGTTAACCGTTGGGAACACGTTAACCGCTGGGAACACGTTAACCGTTGGGAACACGTTAACCGTTAGGAACACGTTAACCGTTAGGAACACGTTAGGAACACGTTAACCGTTAGGAACACATTAACCGTTAGGAACACGTTAACCGTTAGGAACACGTTAGGAACACGTTAACCGTTAGGAACACGTTAACCGTTAGGAACACGTTAACCGTTAGGAACACGTTAGGAACACGTTAACCGTTAGGAACACGTTAAGCTTCTGCACGACTGATTCATCTAAGTCTTATTTCAATCAATCAATCAATCAATGTTTATTTATATAGCCCAATATCACAAATGTTACATTTGTCTCAGTGGACTTTACAGTTTGTACAAAATATCAGTATGACAATATGACACCCTCTGTCCTTAGACCCTCACATCGTACAAGGAAAAACTTCCGGAGAAAACCCACAGTTTAAAGGGAAAAATGGGAGAAACCTCAGGGAGAGCAACAGAGGAGGGATCCCTCTCCCAGGACGGACAGACGTGCAATAGATACCGTGTGTAAATTGAAAAGATAATACATTTGCAACATAGGTAGTCCAAATGTTTGGAAATGCATGTGTGTATAATAGGAAGATGAATCCACGAGGATATCCATCCAGGACCTATGATCCAGGACCACAGCCACGACTCAAGATCCAGGGCTCGCGATCCAGGACAGAGGAGCGCAGGATCATCCATGACTCCGGATCCCGGCGTATACAGACACCAAAAAGAAAGACATTTGGGGAAGCTGGGTTAATGGGAACATGAGAGTACACAGGTATAGACAGAGAGAAGGAAGAAGTAAGATGTCCCCCGACAAACTAAGCCTATATCAGCAAAACTAGGGGCTGAATCTAATCAGCGCTAACTATAAGCTTTATCAAAAAGGAAGGTCTTAAGCGCACTCTTAAAAACGGATAGGGTGTCTGCCGCCCGAACACAAACTGGAAGCTGATTCCACAAATGTGGAGCTTGATAAGAAAAGGCTCTGGCTCCCATTGTACTTTTAGAGACTCTAGGAACAACCAACAACCCTGCATTCTTGGAACGCAATGCCCTAGTAGGACAGTAGGGTATAATGAGTTCTTTAAGGTAAGATGGCGCCTGCCCATTAAGGGCTTTGTAGGCGAGAAGAAGAATTTTAAATTCTATCCTGTGTTCTATAGGGAGCCAGTGTAAGGCAGCCAGAACAGGAGTAATGTGGTCCCTTTTCCTAACTCTGGTTAGTACACGAGCCGCAGCATTTTGAATCAGCTGAAGCGACTTGACTGACTTCTTGGTACACCCTGATAATAAAGAGTTACAATAATCCAGCCTTGAAGTAACAAATGCATGGACTAGTTTCTCTGCATCGTTTTGAGGCAAGATATGCCTGATTTTTGCAATGATACGTAGATGGAAGTAGGCGGTCCTTGAAATTGATTTTATGTGGGCGTTAAAGGATAAATCCTGATCAAATATAACACCAAGATTCCTTACAGTCTCACTGGAGGCCAAATTAATGCCATCCATAGTTAGTATATCCTTAGATAATTTGTTTCGTAGATTCTTCGGGCCAAGTACAATAACTTCAGTTTTGGTCGTGTTTACCATCAAAAAGTTTAAGGTCATCCACGTTTTTAAGTCCTTAAGGCAGTCTTGAATTTTATTTAGATGATTAATTTCATCAGGCTTGATTGATAAATATAGTTGAGTATCATCCGCATAACAATGAAAGTTTACAGAATGATTCCTTATAATATTGCCTAACGGAAGCATATATAATGTGAACAAAATAGGTCCGAGCACTGAGCCCTGTGGCACTCCATGGCTAACTTTGGTTTGCGTGGAAGATTCATCATTGACACGTACAAACTGAGAGCGTTCAGATAGATAGGACCTAAACCAGTCTAAAGCAGTTCCCTGTATGCCAACTAAGTGCTCTAGTCTTTGCAATAAGATATCATGGTCGATAGTATCAAATGCAGCACTGAAATCGAGCAAAACAAGAATAGAGACACGTCCCTTGTCAGAGGCTATTAGAATGTCATTTGTGACTTTAACCAGAGCTGTCTCTGTGCTATGATGTGTTCTAAAGCCAGACTGAACATCTTCAAATAAATCATTGTTTTTTAAGTAATCAGCTGTTTTGCGACCGCTTTCTCAAGAATGTTTGAGAGGAACGGAAGATTAGAAATAGGTCTATAATTGGCTAAAACCTCTGGATCGAGGTTGTGCTTTTTAAGAAGCGGTTTTATCACTGCTACTTTGAATGATTGTGGAACATAGCCTGATAATAAAGACATATTCATAATATTTAATAAATAAGTGCTAATTAATGGAAAAACTTCCTTCAACAGCTTAGTTGGAATTGGGTCTAACATGCACGTTGATGGTTTAGAAGAGAGAATCATTGAATTTAATTGTTCAAGGTTTATGGCTGAAAAGCATTCTAGTTTACTATCTAGTGTAATATTAGAACTTACGTTTCCGGGAGCTGTTGATAACACTATACTGGTCAAAGGCAAGAGGTCATTAATTTTGTTTCTAAGAGTAACAATTTTATCATTAAAAAAGCACATAAAATCATTACTACTGAGTGCTATGGGAATAGAAGGCTCAATCGAGCTGTGGCTTTCTGTCAGCCTGGCTACAGTGCTGAAAATAAATCTTGCATTATTCTTATTCTCATCTATTAATGAAGAGTAGTAGGCTGCTCTCGCTTTACGCAGTGCTTTCTTATATTCATTGAGAGTAATATGCCAAATTAAACGAGATTCTTCAAGTTTAGTAGAACGCCATATCCTTTCAAGTTGTCTCGACTTTTGCTTTATTTTGCGGGTTTGGGCATTATGCCATGGAGCTAGTCTATGTTGTTTTATTTTCTTCTTTTTCAAAGGAGCAACAGAGTCTAATTTTATTCGCAGCGCATCTGTAGCACTATCAACAACATGATCAATTTGGGGTGGTGTACATTTTGTATAAGTTTCCTCCCTTACATGCAGACATGCTATCGAGTTAAGTATTGGTGGAATCTCTCCCTTAAATGTGGCTATAGCACTAACAGATAGGTTTCTGCTGCAGGAGCTTTTGACTAATGCTTTGTAGTCTCGTAACAGTACTTCAAAAGTTACTAAGAAATGGTCGGATAAAGCAGGATTATGCGGTTCGACTAATAGTTGCTCAATTTCAATACCATAAGTCAGAACAAGGTCGAGAGTGTGATTATAGCAGTGGGTTGGTTTATTTACACTCTGACAGAAACCAACAGAATCTAATATAGAGTTAAATGCAACAGTAAGGCTATTTTTATCATCGTCAACATGAATATTAAAGTCACCTACGATAATTACTTTATCTGTTTTAAGAACCAAAGTTGATAAAAACTCAGAGAATTCTGATAAGAATTCTGAATAAGGACCTGGTGCACGGTACACTGTAACAAATAAGATTGGCTGCAAAGTTTTCCAGGTCGGATGCGTAAGACTAAAAACGAGACTTTCAAAGGAGGTATCATTTAATTTTGGTTTAGTATTGATAAGTAAACTTGAGTCAAAGATTGCTGCAACTCCACCTCCTCGGCCCGTGCCTCGGGCAATATGAGTATTGATATGGCTGGGTGGAGTGGCCTCATTTATGCTGACATATTCTTCATGTCTCAACCAAGTTTCAGTGAGACAGCATATATCAATATTATAATCTGATATTAAATCATTTACCAATATTGCTTTAGATGCTAGAGATCTTATGTTTAAGAGACCACATTTAATATTCCTGTTTTGTTGCACTGTAGTAGTTGTTACATTTACTTTTATTAGGTTATTATGTATGACACCTCTATTAGGTTTTACCTTAACTTTCACACTTATTTTACCCAAGGAGATATTTGATATCCTGTGAAAGATAACTGAATCAATCAATCAATCAATCAATCAATCAATCAATCAATCAATCAATCAATCAATGTTTATTTATAGCCCAATATCACAAATGTTACATTTGTCTCAGTGGACTTTACAGTTTGTACAAAATATCAGTATGACAATACGACACCCTGTGTCCTTAGACCCTCTGTCCTTAGACCCTCTGTCCTCAGACACTCTGTCCTCAGACACTCTGTCCTCAGACCCTCTGTCCTCAGACCCTCTGTCCTTAGACCTTCTGTCCTCAGACCCTCTGTCCTTAGACCCTCTGTCCTTAGACCCTCTGTCCTTAGACCCTCTGTCCTCAGACACTCTGTCCTCAGACCCTCTGTCCTCAGACCCTCTGTCCTTAGACCCTTCTGTCCTCAGACCCTCTGTCCTTAGACCCTCTGTCCTTAGACCCTCTGTCCTTAGACCCTCTGTCCTCAGACCCTCTGTCCTCAGACCCTCTGTCCTCAGACCCTCTGTCCTCAGACCCTCTGTCCTTAGACCCTCTGTCCTCAGACCCTCTGTCCTCAGACCCTCTGTCCTCAGACCCTCTGTCCTCAGACCCTCTGTCCTTAGACCCTCTGTCCTCAGACCCTCTGTCCTCAGACCCTCTGTCCTCAGACCCTCTGTCCTTAGACCCTCTGTCCTCAGACCCTCTGTCCTCAGACCCTCTGTCCTTAGACCCTCTGTCCTCAGACCCTCTGTCCTCAGACCCTCTGTCCTCAGACCCTCTGTCCTCAGACCCTCTGTCCTCAGACCCTCTGTCCCCAGACCCTCTGTCCTCAGACCCTCTGTCCTCAGACCCTCTGTCCTCAGACCCTCTGTCCTCAGACCCTCTGTCCTCAGACCCTCTGTCCATAGACCCTCTGTCCTTAGACCCTCTGTCCTTAGACCCTCTGTCCTCAGACCCTCTGTCCTCAGACCCTCTGTTCTTAGACCCTCTATCCTTAGACCCTCTGTCCTTAGACCCTCTGTCCTTAGACCCTCTGTCCTCAGACCCTCTGTCCTTAGACCCTCTGTCCTTAGACCCTCTATCCTTAGACCCTCTGTCCTTAGACCCTCTGTCCTCAGACCTTCTGTCCTCAGACCCTCTGTCCTCAGACCCTCTGTCCTTAGACCCTCTGTCCTTAGACACTCTGTCCTCAGATCCTCTGTCCTCAGACCCTCTGTCCTCAGACCCTCTGTCCTTAGACCCTCTGTCCTCAGACCCTCTGTCCTCAGACCCTCTGTCCTTAGAACCCTCTATCCTTAGACCCTCTGTCCTTAGACCCTCTGTCCTTAGACCCTCTGTCCTCAGACCCTCTGTCCTTAGACCCTCTGTCCTTAGACCCTCTATCCTTAGACCCTCTGTCCTTAGACCCTCTGTCCTTAGACCCTCTGTCCTCAGACCCTCTGTCCTTAGACCCTCTGTCCTTAGACCCTCTATCCTTAGACCCTCTGTCCTTAGACCCTCTGTCCTCAGACCCTCTGTCCTTAGACCCTCTATCCTTAGACCCTCTGTCCTTAGACCATCTGTCCTTAGACCCTCACCTCAGGGAGAGCAACAGAGGAGGGATCCCTCTCCCAGGACGGACAGACGTGCAATAGATGCCGTGTGTAAATCCAAGAGATAATACATTTTACAGCATATAGACCGAATGTACATAATATGTGAACATTACCTGATGAGACCTGATGAGACGTGTGTCCTGGATCCTCTATCTTGAGCACTGGATCTGAGTCCTGGACTTCGAGTCGTGGCTGAACCTGTCTCTGCGGTCCTGCCAGACTCTCAACATACTACTTCCCTGATGGCTCCCACAGGATTGTAGCTGACATCCTCGTGGATTCATCTTCTTATTACAGACACATGCATTTCCTAACATTCGGTCCTTCCAAACATTTGGTCTACCTACGCTGTAAAAGGTATTATCTCTTCAATTTACACACACAGCGTTATAAATGAGGCCCTTGAAGAGACCTGAAGAGACCTGATGAGACCTGATGAGACCTGATGAGACCTGATGAGACCTGAAGAGACCTGATGAGACCTGATGAGACCTGATGAGACCTGAAGAGACCTGATGAGACCTGATGAGACCTGATGAGACCTGAACCTGATGAGACCTGATGAGACCTGACCCTGATGAGACCTGATGAGACCTGATGAGACCTGATGAGACCTGATGAGACCTGAAGAGACCTGATGAGACCTGATGAGACCTGATGAGACCTGATGAGACCTGAAGAGACCTGATGAGACCTGAAGAGACCTGATGAGACCTGAAGAGACCTGATGAGACCTGAAGAGACCTGATGAGACCTGATGAGACCTGATGAGACCTGAAGAGACCTGATGAGACCTGATGAGACCTGATGAGACCTGAAGAGACCTGATGAGACCTGAAGAGACCTGATGAGACCTGAAGAGACCTGATGAGACCTGATGAGACCTGATGAGACCTGAAGAGACCTGATGAGACCTGATGAGACCTGATGAGACCTGAAGAGACCTGATGAGACCTGAAGAGACCTGATGAGACCTGAAGAGACCTGATGAGACCTGATGAGAGCTGATGAGAGCTGATGAGACCTGATGAGAGCTGATGAGACCTGAAGAGACCTGATGAGAGCTGATGAGACCTGAAGAGACCTGATGAGACCTGATGAGAGCTGAAGAGACCTGATGAGAGCTGATGAGACCTGATGAGACCTGATGAGACCTGATGAGACCTGAAGAGACCTGATGAGACCTGATGAGAGCTGATGAGAGCTGATGAGACCTGATGAGACCTGATGAGACCTGAAGAGACCTGATGAGACCTGAAGAGACCTGAAGAGACCTGATGAGAGCTGAAGAGACCTGATGAGACCTGATGAGAGCTGATGAGACCTGATGAGACCTGAAGAGACCTGATGAGACCTGATGAGAGCTGATAAGAGCTGATGAGACCTGATGAGAGCTGATGAGACCTGATGAGAGCTGATGAGACCTG
>NW_022989757.1:0-65000 GCF_902827175.1 Gymnodraco acuticeps | reverse complement strand
AAAGCAGTTTCTAAAATAATATCCAGGGGATGCATGCAGAGCTGTCATTGGCTGAGATAAGTCCGGCCGTGCGTCACGCCTCCACCGTTCCCGGAAATGCATCCGCGGAGGAGCCGTGGAGGAACCATCAGTGTATCCTCGGTTAGAGCTCCTCCAGAGAGCCTCCTCGACGCTCGATGCTCGGTGTGCATTTAGAGAAATTAGATGTCCTTCAAAATGGCGCGCTGAAATTCATTTCCGGGTCACTACCGGAGGACCGAGGAGTCGAGCAGTCGAGGAGGGGAAATTTGAGTATTGAGAAGCCTCTAGTGTGTGTGAAGAAGCAGGAAGTCAGCTTGTGGGGAACCAGAGAGAGAGAGTTTCAGAGAATCCTTGATGTGGTTTGGAACAGGATGTGGGGTTGCTGGGAGAACTCGAGAACAACATCTTGTTCAGATGTGTTGTTTCTGTTGTTTCAGGGTCACATGCCGACCCACCAGCTGCTCAGGAAGTATGACCTCATGCAGTTTGCAGACGTCACTAAGGGAGTGAGGTGAGCAGGGGGCGGGGCTTAGCTGAACAGGAAGTGAGCTCAGTGTACAGGTGATTGACAGGTGTGTGTTTCAGTGAGGGGAACCTGCTGCTGCTGAACGAAGCTCTGAACAAACACGAGACCTTCTTCATCCGCTGCGGCATCTTCCTCATCCTCGAGAAGCTGAAGATCATCACCTACAGGAACCTGTTCAAGAAAGTGTGAGTACTTCTCAGTAATTACAGTGGGGCAACAAAGTATTTAGTCAGCCACCAATTGTGCAAGTTCTCCCACTGAAACAGATGAGGCCTGTAATGTTCATCCTCACTTCAGCTATGAGAGACAACCCTAACCCAGGATGGAGGGAAAGAATCCAGGAAATCACATTGTAGGATTTTTAATGAATTTATTTGCAAATGATGGTGGAAAATAAGTATTTGATCAATAACAAAAGTTCATCTCAATACTTTGTTATATACCCTTTGTTGGCAATGACAGAGGTCAAACGTTCTCTGTAAGTCTTCACAAGGTGTTCACACACTGAGCTGGTATGTTGGCCCATTCCTCCATGCAGATCTCCTCTAGAGCAGTGATGTTTTGGGGCTGTCGCTGGGCAACACGGACTTTCAACTCCCTCCAAAGATTTTCTATGGGGTTGAGATCTGGAGACTGGCTAGGCCACTCCAGGACCTTGAAATGCTTCTTACGAAGCCACTCCTTCGTTGCCCGGGCGGTGTGTTTGGGATCATTGTCATGCTGAAAGACCCAGCCACGTTTCATCTTCAATGCCCTTGCTGATGGAAGGAGGTTGTCACTCAAAATCTCACGATACATGGCCCCATTCATTCTTTCCTTTACACGGATCAGTGGTCCTGGTCGCTTTGCAGAAACACAGCCCCAAAGCATGATGTTTCCACCCCCATGTTTCACAGTAGGTGTTCTTTGGATGCAACTCAGCATTCTTTCTCCTCCAAACACGTCTAGTTGAGTTTTTACCAGAAAGTTCTATTTTGGTTTCATCTGACCATCTGACATTCTCCCAATCCTCTTCTGGATCATCTAAATGCTCTCTAGCAAACTTCAGACGGGCCTGGACATGTACTGGCTTAAGCAGGGGGACACGTCTGGCACTGCAGGGTTTGAGTCCCTGGGTCGTAGTGTGTTACTGATGGTAGCCTTTGTTACTTTGGTCCCAGCTCTCTGCAGGTCATTGACTTGGTCCTCCCGTGTGGTTCTGGGATCTTTGCTCACCGTTCTTGTGATCATTCTGACCCCACGGGGTGAGATCTTGCGTGGAGCCCCAGATCGAGGGAGATTATCAGGGGTCTTGTATGTCTTCCATTTTCTAATAATTGCTCCCACAGTTGATTTCTTCACACCAAGCTGCTTACCTATTGCAGATTCAGTCTTCCCAGCCTGGTGCAGGTCTACCATTTAGTTTCTGGTGTCCTTTGACAGCTCTTTGGTCTTGGCCATAGTGGAGTTTGGAGTGTGACTGTTAGAGGTTGTGGACAGGTGTCTTTTATACTGATAACGAGTTCAAACAGGTGCCATTAATACAGTTAACGAGTGGAGGACAGAGGAGGCTCTTAAAGAAGAAGTTACAGGTCTGTGAGAGCCAGAGATCTTGTTTGTTTGGAGGTGACCAAATACTTATTTTACCAATTAATTCATTACAAATCCTACAATGTGATTTCCTGGATTCTTTCCCCCCATCCTGTCTCTCATAGTTGAAGTGTAGCTAGGATGAACATTACAGGCCTCTCATCTGTTTAAGTGGGAGAACTTGCACAATTGGTGGATGACTAAATACTTGTTTGCCCCACTGTATACTGTTGGTACTTGTCAATGTCTCTAGGTATGAACATGTAGCCCTGTAAATACCATGTCCTTTTGTGTTATCTGTTGTTTTATGTTCATGTTGTAACCTACTTGCTGCCATGTTGGACAGGTCTCCTGTGAAAAAGAGATCGATGTTTTATATTATATATACTGATCAGGTACCTGCTGCTGAGGACCCACCAGCTGCCCCTGGCCTCCTTCCTGGTCTCTCTGCAGATGATGCAGCTGCAGGACGTTGATCTGGACGAAGTGCAGTGTATCCTCGCTAACCTCATTTACATGGTGAGACACACACACACACACACACACACACACACACACACACAGACAGACAGACAGACAGACAATGTTTGTTTTACAATTTCTTTAAATAGTATTATTTTTCTTTATTTATATACTGGAATTAAATGTAATGTATAATTAATTATAATATATAAAATAATAAATGAATCAGATTTGTTATGTATTTAATCAAATATCAGTTTCACAATAAAAGGATATATTCAGTCTGAGGTGTTTTACTGCAGCGGGGCGCTAACAGTTAGCCTGTTCTTCTTCTGTGGTTTCCCTCAGGGTCACATCAAAGGCTACATCTCCCAGCAGCACCAGAAGCTCGTGGTCAGTAAACAGAACCCGTTTCCTGCTCTGTCCTCCGTCTCATAGACTACGTCACCCACAATCCCCTCTGCTCTGTCCTCCGTCTCATAGACTACATTACCCACAATCCCCTCTGCTCAAACATTCTTTATTTTGTACCGGAAACCTTTTAATGTTGAATAAAAACGGAATCTGTTTGTAGAGCGCGTCCCGTCTCTCATTATTAACACTAACCGGAGTAACACTGGAGCTGGTGCATTGTGGGTATTGTAGTCTTTACTGGGCATTTATCATCTGTAGTGGAATATACAGTGGAATATTTAAAATTAAAATATTTCAAGAAAACGTCAACAATTCAGGGGAAAAGTGTTAATATTTGAGGATAAAGTGTCTCAGGGTTTCTCGGGGTACTGCAGGACCTGAGAGGTCATGTGACCCTGAGAGGTCACGTGACCCTCGCTGGCCTCCAGCCGGGTCCGGATCCAGCTCAGGTACCGGGACAGTTTGGTGAACACCAGCCCGTCCCCACATGATGATGTCATCAGCAGCCCGGTGAGGAACGCCGTCCCGCGCTCCACCGTAGCAACCGGCGCCCCCGGCAACAAGCCCGAACACCGCCGGGCGCCATTCTGGGTCCTGTGCCCGGTTTCTGATCCAATCAGAGTCCGGTCTGCTCCATGGGGGGTTCGGTTGTGGTCCTGGTTGTGGTTTTGATGGTGGTGTTGGTGTTGTTGGTTGTGGTCCTGGTTGTGGTTTTGATGGTGGTCCTGTTGGTGGTCCTGGTTCTGGTGATGGCGTCCATTCTGCGTCCCTTCGCTGCCATTCTTGTTCCTAAAGGGTTCATCCGGGCTCTTAATGGTACTGTTTGGGTTTCTTAAATCCCCAGTCTGGTCTCTCTGGACTCGATCAGAACCATTTCTCCTCATATCCGCACTAGTGTAATTCCAGAGTTCATTAAGGCTCCCCTGGGCTCGTTTGGGTCTGCTTTGCCCACCCTCTTGTCCCTCATTAAGCCCCCCCATGCAGAACATCTTGTTGCTAAGCAGATTTGAAACGTTCGTATTTAGTCGGCACTCGTCCAGCGTTTTGTAGACGAGCGTCTTTTCCCCGGCGTCCCCCGTCCTCCCAGAATGCATCAGGATGTTCTCGCTGAAGTCCCTGGTGGGGGGGAGGCAGAGGTGGGAGAGGGCGGGGCCAAAGGTCAGGGGGCGGGACAACTCCAGCAGGACGAGGTCATCGTCACGGCAATGCTCACGGAAACGCTCGTGGATGTAGAGCGACCGCACGGCGACAAGTGTCTTTCTATCGCCTGGAAGAAGAAAAGATTAGTGAGGCTTTTATTTTGAAAATCATCTTAAATTTCACAATAAAACGCTGCAATAATATACCGGCGGCCACGGTGAAGTCAGAGGGTCGGGGGGGCGATGACACGCCCGTTAGGAGACATCGAGCCGAGGTCAGCACGGAGCGACGGCCAATCACAGCGCAGCTACACAGCTCCTCCCCTCTGCTGTCCAATAGGGACGCCTGCAGGAGCAAAACAAACCTGTTAAATACAGCATGACTTCACCACCGCTAAGCTAAAGGAGGCTAATGGGACGTGATTGGTCGCCTCACCTGCCAGGGACAGTCTCCTCGAGGGCACAGCGTGGCGTTGATCTCGTCAGGAAGTCGTCCGCAGGTAAACTCGGCTGAGGACACAAACATGGCGTTATTTCTCTCTATAGTTCTTGTATATTTTCTCGTGTTTTTTTATCATCGTACCTTCAGCCCGGCAGCTCCGCCCGTCCTCCTGCAGTCTGAAGCCCGTCAGGCAGGAGCAGACGAACGAACTGACGGACGCCTCGCACATCTGATCGCACGCCAACGGGCCGCCGATCGGACACTGAGAGATCTCTGAGACACGGGACGGTTAAACACAGGTAGATCCTTTAGTCCAAAATCATTGAAAAACGAATGTGTTGCTGGTGGAGTACCGACCAAATAACGGCGTAAATAACAAGTTTGAATCAAGTGTTAATCGATGCCATGATGTTAGCCAACTATTTATTACAAAAACGCTGAAAAAAGCACACCTTAAACTAGCTTTGTTCGAAGCCACGCCCCCTGTTTGGAGGCGGAGCTAACATCGCCTTGGGCGTGTTCTAATCAGATATATTAAAAACCATTTTTATAAGGGTTCATTTAAAATGTAAAAGAATACAAATATATACAGAAGAAATACAGATAAATTAGGGGAAATAAAACATAATGAATAAAATGTATAATCAAATTAATATAGTACAAAATAACAAATAAGATTGAATTTATAGTTATAACCTATATATAATAACCTGTGGAGGTGACCAGCGGGGCGGTGGGGGGGTTTCCATCGGGGCCCGGGGCCCCCAGCTCACAGACAGGGCCGTAGTGAGGGGTGGGGCAGGAGCACAGGAACCCCCCCACCCGGTCCGTGCAGTTTCCACCGTGCAGGCAGGGGTCCGGCTCGCACTGATCCCCGTCTGGAACAGAAATACAGAAATATAAACAATGATGACGAAAACAAAGTATTAGTTTAGATTTGAAATGAAAACGTACCGTAGTAAACGGTCCAGAAGGCGTTCTGAAGACAAACAAAGACATTAATAACGGTTTCAAAGTAATTTAAAATATTGCCTTAATTATTATTATAACTATAGTTATCATATTTAATAATTACAAATGTTTTACAAAAGAAAATAACTGTACTTAAATAAGAATTAACAAATATATTTAGATAAATAAAATATATAAATTGAAGTATTATTACAAAATATATTTAGACAAGAAAAATAAGAATTAATCTATAATAAAAAATATATAACAAATACTAATATATTCTTTAATAATGTTTTCCCTCACCGTACTGGGCGTGTCCTCGAAGTATTCCCGCGCCTCCTCGTAGTTGCACCATTCCTCGTAGCACTCCCTCTCGAGGTTCCCCTGCAGAACCTCCTCCACCAGGAACCTGTTAGCGCGCCGCGAGCGCAGGAACACGTCCTGGGGAGCCCGAAACACTGACAATAAAATAATAAATACTATTATATAAAACAGGTTAGCACGCCGCGAGCGCAGCGGGCCCGAAACACTGACAATAAAATATAAAATAATATAAATAAACCTGTTTAACTGCATGCGACGTCCTGGTTGCGAGCGCCGCAAAAAACTACTAAATAATATCAAATAAAAATCTTTGTAGTTTATAGATATTTATTATTTTTATGATTATTTTTATGAATATAAAACGTAATAGTTATTCAAACTAATTCTTCATTACGACACTGAGTGTATTTTAAGTTAAAAACAAGTGTTTTTGGCACCAATAGACCACCGTATGAATTGGATCATTTGTTTGTCTGAAATATCATATTGACCTTTCAGTTTCCCGCCCGATTGACCTGTGAATCAAACGACAGCTGATATTAGCACTAAGTTCGCAGTGTACCGATGTCTTACCTTGTCCTTGGATGAGAACCTGAAGGAAGCAAGCGGTTAGCGCCAGAAGAGACGCTCGAGCCGACATGATGCCGACCGCCATGACTCTGAGTGTCTGAACACTGTTTACACACTGACGTCACACACTGATTTCTGTCGGGAGTCTCGTGATTAAATCAAACCAGACTTCATTCACAAATTTACCAATTTAAAAAAGCTTCGTCTTAATTTACGGAGTTCAGTTTTACACATTTTAAATAGATTTTAAAACTCAATATTCCCAGAGGAGTTAGTGTTTCACCTCCTCATCAGGTGTGTTGCTCTAAAGAGTTAAATGGTATTTAAACGTCTCTTTGTAAACACTGCAGTGGACTCTGACCTGTTCTCTCTAAACAAGCAGCATCGGCCTCTGAACTCCAGGAGTCTGTTTATCCCCGGGTAAACAAGGGATTAATCATTTAAAATCATCCCCGGATAGACATAGACGTGTAGGGGAGACATGATGCCAACAAGACCCTTAGCCTATATAACCCACATTACGTTACAAACCTTAAAATCTGTCATAAAATATTCAAATATAACTGTTAAAATCTCCCAAAATCAAAGACGATGTGTTAAAATAATCTGCAATGAGATTCAATCACAAAAGACTTCCACTGTTGTTGTTTTTATTTATTTATTTAGCTTCTCTTTAAGATGAAAAGGCACATTTTAGACAGAACACACGAACACACAGTTTCTTACACAAATGTAATACATTTTAATTGTTAAATTGATCAAAATTGCACTTTTCCTTTAACAACACTGATCAAAAAGCTTCTTTGTCAGATGCCGCCCTTTAAATGAAAATATATCGATTAAAATAACTATATATAAAATATAAAGGACCGAGACTCGAGCCCTGAGGAACCCCTAAAGTAATTATCAACATTATAACAGGGATTAGCTTGTTTAGCTAGCTATGCTATGGCGTGGTGTTTACAGAAGCAGCCTCCGGGCCGGGCCGCGGTGCCTCTTCCTCCGCCTGCCGCTCTTCTCTTTGGGCATCAGCTGCTGCATGCCACTGTTGATCCAGCGGATGTACTTGGACACCTGAGTGTAAACGCCGTATTTCCCTTTCCGCGCGCAGCCCTCGCCCCAGCTCACGATGCCGGTGATGAAGTACGTGTTTCCGTAGCGCGTGACGTGCGGCCCGCCGCTGTCGCCTTGGCACGAGTCCTTGGCTAGCGTGTCGTAGCCGGCGCAGAACATGTTGGTGCTGATGCGCAGCTGCGTGGACTCCTTGCAGGTGAGCCGGTTCACGTAAGGCATGGAGAGACGCTGCAGGATGGTGGACGGCTGCCGGCCCTCGCCCGTGCGCCCGAAACCACTCACCATGCCGTCCGGCTCCCGCATCAACACCTGTAGAACCAGGGGGTAAAGAGTTAGCACTGGAAGCTAACGTATTCATACCAGGGGGTAAAGAGTTAGCACTGGAAGCTAATGTATTCATACCAGGGGGTAAATAGTTAGCACTGGAAGCTAATGTAATCAGACCAGGGGGTAAAGAGTTAGCACTGGAAGCTAATGTATTCACACCAGGGGGTAAAGAGTTGGCACTGGAAGCTAATGTAATCATACCAGGGGGTAAAGAGTTAGCACTGGAAGCTAATGTAATCATACCAGGGGGTAAAGAGTTAGCACTGGAAGCTAATGTAATCATACCAGGGGGTAAAGAGTTAGCACTGGAAGCTAATGTATTCATACCAGGGGGTAAATAGTTAGCACTGGAAGCTAATGTAATCATACCAGGGGATAAAGAGTTAGCACTGGAAGCTAATGTAATCATACCAGGGGGTAAAGAGTTAGCACTGGAAGCTAATGTATTCACACCAGGGGGTAAAGAGTTAGCACTGGAAGCTAATGTATTCATACCAGGGGGTAAAGAGTTAGCACTGGAAGCTAATGTATTCATACCAGGGGGTAAAGAGTTAGCACTGGAAGCTAATGTATTCACACCAGGGGGTAAAGAGTTAGCACTGGAAGCTAATGTATTCACACCAGGGGGTACTTTTCCAAAAAGAATCATGCAAAAGCTCCTCTTTTAATCTTCTGTTTCACCAGAGTTAGAAAAAAAATATGAGCTAAGTTTGGAACGACATGTTACATTAAATAGAAGTGATAGAGGACCGATAACCGTTCCCTGAGGAACCCCAAAACTAATAATTGTCATTGTCAGAGGGTTAGCCATGTATCTTGGATGGTCTTTGTTTGCTAATGTGTTAGCATCAACTACTTTAGAGGCTAATAACATCAACAAGTCAAATAAATGCTAGTGTCTTTAAAGGCACATGGTTCGTTAAGGTTGTCCGAATACTTTTGTGTGGTTTCCACGGACGGCCCTGAATGTCAAACTTTATTTGTGAAACACGTTTGAAGGTTCACCTTTTCAGCGAACTCCTGCTCAGGGATGCAGGCCGGCAGGATGAAGCGGGAGAACTTGATGGGCGTTGCTAGCTTCATTAGCGCGATGTCGTTGTTGTAGGTGTCCGGCTTGTATCTCTGGTGCGTGATGATCGTCTCCACCTCGTGCCTCGCCTCGTTACCGTGATCCACCAACACGTCAAACTCCCCTGTAACGTATTTCAGTTAAAGCGTGCAACATAAATCTGCCTCGTGTTTTATATTCGGGTCCGTCAGACCTACCGAGTCTCACGTAGATGTAGCGCGAGGCATTCATGCAGTGGGCGGCCGTCAGGATGATGTACTCGTTAAGGATCGTTCCTCCACAGAAACCGCGGTCGTCCTCGTTCAGGAGGAGAGCCTGCAGGACCAGGTCCAAACTGGTGAGACTGAACCAAAATATACTTCCAGACGTCTTTAATGGACTTCCAAGTATATACCATTATGTCAAAAAGAAAACATTTGACTTATAATTTGACTATTATTAATTCCCACGTAGAAAACAAAATGAGTACCTCTTCTTGCTTGAAATCCTAATTAATTGATAATCAAAAACAGCTACTAATATCTTCATCATCTGCGAAGTGCTTAACATTTTCATTTCTACCTGCCACGGACACTCCCCCGGAGGACAGTCCTCTCCGTTCACGATGCGCGTCATACTCGCCATCTGAGAGTAAAGCGTCTCCTCGAACACGGCGTCCTCCAACAGGAAGTCGCTGTTCTCCGGCAGGAAGTCGCTGTTATCCGACAGGAAGTCGCCATCGCTGATGTTTTTCATTAAGTCGCCATCGCTGATGTTTTTCATTAAGTCGCTGATGCTGATGTTCTCCATCACCATGGACTCGTTGCGGTCGTACCGGAAAACTGTCCGGACGTTTTCCGTCACGACGGCGCCGCATTTAAAGACGTCTGCAAGAGATCGGAGTTTTGGGTTATTGCAGGAAATAATCTCTAAAAACAAACGTTTCTTATACTTACATGTTTAGTAGTAAAAAGCTAATAAAGGAACTACATGACTTCACGTCACCACCGCTAAGCTAAAGGAGGCTAATGTTGGGCTATAAAGGAACTACAGCACAGTCACATGACTTCACGTCACCACCACTAAGCTAAAGGAGGCTAATGTTGGGCTATAAAGGAACTACAGCACGGTCACATGACTTCACGTCACCACCGCTAAGCTAAAGGAGGCTAATGTTGGGCTATAAAGGAACTACAGCACAGTCACATGACTTCACTTCACCACCGCTAAGCTAAAGGCGGCTAATGTTGGGCTATAAAGGAACTACAGCACGGTCACATGACTTCACGTCACCACCGCTAAGCTAAAGGCGGCTAATGTTGGGCTATAAAGGAACTACAGCACGGTCACATGACTTCACGTCACCACCGCTAAGCTAAAGGAGGCTAATGTTGGGCTATAAAGGAACTACAGCATGGTCACATGACTTCATGTCACCACCGCTAAGCTAAAGGAGGCTAATGTTGGGCTATAAAGGAGCTACAGCACGGTCACATGACTTCACGTCACCACCGCTAAGCTAAAGGAGGCTAATGTTGGGCTATAAAGGAGCTACAGCACGGTCACATGACTTCACTTCACCACCGCTAAGCTAAAGGCGGCTAATATTGGGCTACTGTATAAAGGAACTAGAGCACTGTCACATGACTTCACGTCACCACCGCTAAGCTAAAGGCGGCTAATATTGGGCTATAAAGGAACTACAGCACGGTCACATGACTTCACGTCACCACCGCTAAGCTAAAGGAGGCTAATGTTGGGCTATAAAGGAACTACAGCACGGTCACATGACTTCACGTCACCACCGCTAAGCTAAAGGTGGCTAATATTGGGCTATAAAGGAACTACAGCACGGTCACATGACTTCACTTCACCACCGCCAAGCTAAAGGTGGCTAATGTTGGGCTATAAAGGAACTACAGCACGGTCACATGACTTCACGTCACCACCGCTAAGCTAAAGGTGGCTAATATTGGGCTATAAAGGAACTACAGCACGGTCACATGACTTCACTTCACCACCGCTAAGCTAAAGGTGGCTAATGTTGGGCTATAAAGGAACTACAGCACGGTCACATGACTTCACGTCACCACCGCTAAGCTAAAGGCGGCTAATGTTGGGCCATAAAGGAACTACAGAAGGTAACTTGCTAGGCTAGCAGTAGCTTCAACACAGGCCTCTCCTTGATGCTTCTGACTGGTCAAGAGATATTTAGCCTGAACACCCTTTCACTTTCTGTCGAGTTGAAGATATCCTCCAAGTAAACACCAAAGGTACAGCATCGCTAACATGTAGAGAGTCTGTTTCACCGTTGGAGTCGCAGGATTTATCGTCCGGTCCCAGGAAGTATCCGTTGGCGCAGGAGCACTGAACGTTTCCCGAAGCCAAGTTACAGAAGTGCTCACAGCCGCCATTTTTATTCTCACACAGCTCGGGGATAACTGCAGAGATAAAGGAAGCAGTGTTAGCATCACTAGCATCAGTTTAGAGGAAGCAGTGTTAGCATCAGTTTAGAGGAAGCAGTGTTAGCATCACTAGCATCAGTTTAGAGGAAGCAGTGTTAGCATCACTAGCATCAGTTTAGAGGAAGCAGTGTTAGCATCACTAGCATCAGTTTAGAGGAAGCAATGTTAGCATCACTAGCATCAGTTTAGAGGAAGTAGTGTTAGCATCACTAGCATCAGTTTAGAGGAAGCAGTGTTAGCATCACTAGCATCAGTTTAGAGGAAGCAGTGTTAGCATCAGTTTAGAGGAAGCAGTGTTAGCATCACTAGCATCAGTTTAGAGGAAGCAGTGTTAGCATCACTAGCATCAGTTTAGAGGAAGCAGTGTTAGCATCACTAGCATCAGTTTAGAGGAAGCAGCGTTAGCATCACTAGCATCAGTTTAGAGGAAGCAGTGTTAGCATCACTAGCATCAGTTTAGAGGAAGCAGTGTTAGCATCACTAGCATCAGTTTAGAGGAAGCAGTGTTAGCATCATTAGCATCAGTTTAGAGGAAGCAGTGTTAGCATCACTAGCATCAGTTTAGAGGAAGCAGTGTTAGCATCACTAGCATCAGTTTAGAGGAAGCAGTGTTAGCATCACTAGCATCAGTTTAGAGGAAGCAGTGTTAGCATCACTAGCATCAGTTTAGAGGAAGCAGTGTTAGCATCATTAGCATCAGTTTAGAGGAAGCAGTGTTAGCATCATTAGCATCAGTTTAGAGGAAGCAGTGTTAGCATCACTAGCATCAGTTTAGAGGAAGCAGTGTTAGCATCACTAGCATCAGCTTAGAGGAAGCAGTGTTAGCATCACTAGCATCAGTTTAGAGGAAGCAGTGTTAGCATCACTAGCATCAGTTTAGAGGAAGCAGTGTTAGCATCACTAGCATCAGTTTAGAGGAAGCAGTGTTAGCATCACTAGCATCAGTTTAGAGGAAGCAGTGTTAGCATCACTAGCATCAGTTTAGAGGAAGCAGTGTTAGCATCACTAGCATCAGTTTAGAGGAAGCAGTGTTAGCATCACTAGCATCAGTTTAGAGGAAGCAGTGTTAGCATCACTAGCATCAGTTTAGAGGAAGCAGTGTTAGCATCACTAGCATCAGTTTAGAGGAAGCAGTGTTAGCATCACTAGCATCAGTTTAGAGGAAGCAGTGTTAGCATCAGTTTAGAGGAAGCAGTGTTAGCATCAATAGCATCAGTTTAGAGGAAGCAGTGTTAGCATCAATAGCATCAGTTTAGAGGGCGGTGATGTCTTTGATGTTGATGTGTTTGTTGATGTGTTTGGCGGTGATGTGTTTGTTGATGTGTTTGTTGATGTGTTTGGCGGTCCGTACCGATCTCACAGTTGAAGCCCTGGTACCCGTCTTTGCAGTAGCACGTGTAGCTGCCGATCCCGTCCTTACACACTCCGTTGTGAGCGCAGGGCACCGACAGGCAGGCGTCGCCATCTGAACAACAACAACAACTCAGTTCCTGCTTCGCTCATATTGAAAGGTTGATGTTAAAAATAACCAGATGGTCCTGTAGAGTAAATAACAACGGTCTTACCAACGTATATGGCCCAGAATTCATTCTGAAAACAATAAAACAGAGAATTAAATATTTCAACTCAAGCCATGAGTGGAAAAATAGCTAATGAAGGTTTTTTGGGACTTTTTTCAAGACATTTTTGTATCAATATCTGAACCTGGTGACTTTGAATAACATGTTGAATGTTTGCTGTTGATTCCTAAGAAGCTGTACCGCCAACAAGCGACCCACAGCGTTAGCTTCAGTGCTAGCTGTCCCTGAGAGTGAATCAGATCTCTGAAGTGTTCGTGGTGTTTGAGTTTCAGGAGATATTCACCGTTTTGTCTGCGTTTTCGAAGATCTCCCGCGCCTCCTCCCAGTCGCAGCGCTCCTCCAGGCACTCCCGCTCCATGTTGCCCTGCTTCATTTCCTCCAGGAAGCTGTTGGCTCGTCTCCGGCGGCTCAGGAGCTGCCGCGCCGAGTCGCCGTCCAGAAACACTGAAACACAAACATCGGTACGTCTCTGGAAAACACTCAAATCACAATTCTATCACATTAGAGTAAACTGGGTCATCATGTTAGCCAAGTTAGCTTTATTAGCTTTACGTTAGCCATAAGGACACCTTACGCTTTATTTTTGAAAATGATTCCATATAACCAGTTAGCGTTTCTACAAGTGCTTTTTGTGATAACTCTTAAAACCTTTGACATTTCCACTCAAGACCCTTTAGTAGACACTCCCAATGAGAAGCATTTTAGAGAAGCAGGTGCCACACCTCGATGTTTCAACGTGTAAACCGAAAGTCGCAGCAACCACCAACCGGACGCCAAAAAACAACATCGTCCGTCTTCGTAGCTATAATTTATCTGGTAATAAAACCTTAAAATTACCCGAAAATGGAAATAATTTCAGCCCTTCTGTTCTCAACTCAACCCAGCACACTGGAAGGGGTCATGGGTCAACACAACCCCCCTCTACCAACAACACACACCCCCCCCCTTCTCACCTGGATTATGTAAATGAGCCTGTAATATGTAAATGAGGTACCTTGGTGCGCGGCGATCAGCTGCAGCAGCAGGACGCCGAGTGTCAGCCGGAGAACACAAACAGACGTCAACATGGCGCCGCTACCACGGAGAATAAAACCTGAGAGAGAAGAGAGGAAGTAATGGAGGAGGGAAGGAGGGAGGAGAGAGGGAGGAGGGCAACGACCTGAGGGAGTGTTTACATTCATTCAGGTTTAAACTGTGACTCAGCTGAGGTCAGCGTGTGTTTGCAGACTGGAAGTGCTACGGCCATTTCAGGCTGTCAAAGTAAAAGCGCTATTGTAAGACATTTTAAAATTGCGGTTAATTTGATTTATTTATATTGTTTATAAATATTGAAAAAAGTTTTTTTTTAAACATTTGTTAAAATATGTTTCAATAGTTAAATCTTTTATCATTTATATATAATTAATTATTTATTCTATAATTCATAACTAATATTTCATCATTTTAGTTTTGTATTATGTATTTACTTATAACTATCCATATTGATATATTTAGTAATAATTGTTCTTCTTTTATAATGTATTTATTATATATTTAAATATGTATTCCATGATTAATATTACTTTTATAAAAATGCTAAAGTCAATAATGTATAAAATCCACTATAAGATAAGAAATGTTAAAAATAAAGACTGTTGGACGAATGATCCGTTGCTTCAGAAACTTTATTCAGCTTCTAATCATCAACATTCAATAGAGACCAAAACCTGATGCTTTATTACGACTGAACAGAAGAGGGGTGTAGAAATAAAGTGGTAACCGTCAACAAGTCACGTAACCGTCAACAAGTCACGTAACCGTCAACAAGTCGCGTAACCGTCAACAAGTCGCGTAACCGTCAACAAGTCGCGTAACCGTCAACAAGTCGCGTAACCGTCAACAAGTCACGTAACTGTCAACAACAAGTGGTAACCGTCAACACGTCACGTAACTGTCAACAAGTCGAAGAACAAGTGGTAACTGTCAACAACAGAGTAAAATGACCCCCCTAAAACCCGTGGATAATGGTTTAAACCAGTTTCTGCTGCATCATGTCGAGGTGCTTCCCGATGGGCGGGGTCTCAGTGGGGGGGTTCTTCATGGTCTCCTCCACCCACTCCACGAAGTTGGCCATCTTGGCGTACACCCCATAATACCCGGGGTGCTGGCAGCCCCGCCCCCACCCCACCACGCCGGACAGGAAGTGGGTGTGTCCGTACAGTGTGACCAGCGGTGCCCCGGCAACCTTCCGCCTGTCCCTCCAGGTACCCTGCGCACAGCATGTTGTCCGTGAAGTTGAACCCGGAGCGTCGGGAACACTCAGTGTTCGGCAGGATGGGAACGTTCATGGTGTGGAGGAGGGGGGGGCGAGGGGGGTTACGCCCCACGGTGCGCCCCCCCCACCCCGACACCACGTGGTCGAACCGGCAGAGGCTCCCGTTCGGCGAAGCTTCGAGTTGGCAGGCAGACGGGAACGACTCGAGGACTCGGAGTCACCGGGAGGCGGAGCCTAAGCAACGCCACGTCACCGTCACCTGACAACGCCACGTAACCAGGGTACGGGATCGCCATGGAGACAGGCGTGTGCTGCTCCGTGCCCTCGAACACGTCAAGGTTGTGTTCACCTGGGGACCGAGACACAACGTAGATTTACAAACAAAACAACAACAACATTTAAAACAACATTAATATAGGCCGTATCTCATTTCTGGGATTTCCCCTCCTCGACTCCTATCCTCGAGACTTAGTCCCGCCCACAGGAGATGCGAGCGGAGGACTGAGGAGGGGAACCGAGGAGAGAGGAGGGGAACCGAGGAGAGAGGAGTCGAGGAGGGGAGCCGAGGAGAGAGGAGTCGAGGAGGGGAGTCGAGGAGAGAGGAGTCGAGGAGGGGAGCCGAGGAGAGAGGAGTCGAGGAGGGGAGCAGCAGGCGGTTAGAGAAAGGAGAACTCCTCTCCTCTGAGCGGTCATTTTGAAGAGACGTCCATTAATGATGACAGGAGGCAGCAGCCCTCTGTCTGATGGACAGATGTGTTCATGACCACTTCTATATTTACTTTGATTCATTCACAGTGCGGTGTAATGAGACAATAACAGGCTGCAGATGAGGACACACACACACACACACACACATATTTATATATGTATTTATATAAATATATACAATTCAATCAAACAAGTCTGAGAGCACTCTCATAATAACGTAACACAATCAGAGACTGGATATATCCATTATTATAAACTAATATCCAGGGGATGCATGCAGAGCTGTGATTGGCTGAGAGAAGTCCGGCCGTGCGTCACAAGTCTTTGAAACATCTCTGTTGCCGGAAATACATCCTCTCTCCTCTCTCCTCGGTTAGAGCTCCTCCAGAGAGCCTCCTCTCTCCTCTCTCCTCGATTAGAGCTCCTCCAGAGAGCCTCCTCGACGCTCGATCCTCGAAGTGCATTTAGAGAAATGAGATGTCCTTCAACATGGCGCGCTGAAATCCATTCACTACCGGAGGACCGAGGAGTCAAGGAGGGGGAATAGAGAAATGAGATACGGCCATAGTGTTCACCTGGTTATGGAGAATCAACTCATGTTATACAAGATTTATATATATTCTTCGTTTTTGTGTTACTCTGTCAAAAGCGCTATATAAGTGTCATGTATTATTATTATTATTATTATTTACAAACAATAATACACGGATACAAGCGGGCGAGATGGGTTTTCTCCGCAGGGTGGCTGGCGTCTCCCTTAGGGATAAGGTGAGAAGTTCAGTCATCAGGGAGGGACTCGGAGTTGAGCCGCTCCTCCTTCGCGTCGAAAGGAGCCAGTTGAGGTGGTTCGGGCACCTAGTTAGGATGCCACCTGGGCGCCTCCCTAGGGAGGTGTTCCAGGCACGTCCAGCTGGGAAGAGACCAAGGGTAGACCTAGGACCAGGTGGAGGGATTATATCTCTTCGCTGGCCTGGGAGCGCCTTGGGATCCCCCAGTCAGAGCTGGTTGATGTCGCCAAGGAAAAGAAAGTTTGGGGCTCTCTGCTGGAACTGCTACCCCCGAGACCCGACCACGGATAAGCGGGAGAAGATGGATGGATGGACAAACAATAACATTTAAAACAGCATTAACAACATATAGAGATATAGACTTTACCTGTCACCACGGTGAGGTTCTGCCCGCTGTTGTTGCCATGGATACAGTGTGCCGCGGTGACCACCCATTGGCTGTTAACCAGAACTCCTCCACAGTGGCTCTCTCCGTTCAACTGGACCAGAACCTGCGGAGAGATAAAGCTCTTCAGTTTCTGACAGACAGCAGGACCCGTGTATCTGGGATCCTCTCCAGAATGGAGTCATCACATACAGAGCATCAGTTCCCTAGTTCCTGAAGCATGCTTGTCGTATGTCTCTCTCCATAGAGGCTGAATCTGTGAAGGTAAACTTCTGTTGTTGCAATGTTGAGGTAGAATGAAGGAGTCTGGAACCGTTCTTAGCCAAAAGCACTGAAGAGTTTATTGATCACAGTACATTAATTACATACGGCCGGGGAGATCACTTAGTTTCACACATGCCCAGTGCTCCACCAGCGATCTCTGCCCCAAAAGACACAAAACATCTAACCAACACGAGGAGAGGCGGGCTTCCAGAAAGCCCGCGTATAATCAATTAGCCGATGCAAGACAATGATCTGCTTGTCTCAAAGAGATGCTGCCAGGTCAACCCTCGGACATAGGAGACGCGTTTGACCTGTGACCTCAACCCACAGAGAAGTCTCTGACTGACTACAAGCAGATGTTTGCAGTATCACAGACTCTAAGGAACCATAACAGATCAGATGAAAATATTCTCTTACAGAATCATCATGTTAATCACATAGCTATCATATCATTCTGAGTTTTTCTAAAAATCAAAAATTCGGAATTTCTCAAAATCGTTTTTCTTTTTCTCAACATTTTTACTTTTTCTCAAAATTCGGACTTTGTCTCAAAGCCTGCTAGTGAGCAGGCTCATGAACTCAATGCACTCTCACGTTGGAAGAGGACATTCAGGATCAACAGCTGTATATGAAGCCTTCAGCCTGTAGGGGGCGCTGGTCTCTGTTTACCTGCAAGGGACAGTCTCCGGGGGGGCACTGTCTCCCCCCCACCAGCCGGGTCTGACCCACTGAACTCTGATCTGGGACCAGTTCCTCCGGAGGAACCTGACCACAGGGGAACTCCACTGGAACAGAAACACACAAGATATCGGTCAGAAAAGTTGGAATTATTTGAGAACATGTTGAATATCAAAAGGTACATTTTATAAACAATAATCATAACATAACTTATTATTATATGAATAATAATAGTTATATTTCATCATTTTAATTATTTATCATGTATTTACTTTATACTAACCATATTGATTATTCTTTTTAAATATTTTTTTTTAATGTGTATTTAATTATTTATTCCACAATTAATAATACTTTTATAATTTCACCCGGTCCCAGATCCATCATTTGTTATTTAACAACAGGAAGTACTTTTAATTTCTCATCGTAACTTCTATTTCTATCAATCCAGACTCTGCTGCCCCCTGCTGTTTACGGACGTCACTGCACCTTCAGAAATGCTACACTAAGGTAGGTGTAACACTCAGTAAATATATACGTATCTCTAAATAAGTGGTATTTTAGTATTTCTCTCACCCTGAGCGACGCAGCTCCGCCCGTCCTCCCCCAGCTTGTATCCGTCGGTGCAGAAGCGTGTACGATGTTCGGCCGATCCGTCGCAGAACTGTTCGCAGTGTCCGTTCTGATAGAGACACTTCAGCGCGTCTTCTATCACTGCGCGGGGAAATACACATTAATGTATACTACCAATAAAATAACAATATATAAAGACGGGTAGGTAGCTAAACACATAAAACGTGTTCTTTAGGAGAACTTTACGAAACAAAGTCGGTAGCTTTAGTCGTCATGATTCATCTCATATTAATTAATTGCAGTTTTGTGAGTTTACCTGTCTGGCACATTATGTGTACTTATACTACGAACAAAATAACAATATATAAAGATGAGTTAGTTAGATGATAGCTAAACCCACTTAACGAGAACTTTACGAAACAAACGTAACGTCGTCAGTCTTCACGATTTATCTCGTATTTATTAATTGCAGTTTTGTGACTTCCTGTTTATTTGTAAGTTTACCCGTCTGGCAGTACTGTCCCTCGAAGCCCTCGCTGCAGTAACATTTGTACGAAGTTTCCATGTAGACGCACGTCCCGTTGTTACGACACGGGTTCACCAGGCAGGGGTCGCGACCTGCGGACAGAAAACATCGCAATAAATATGGTTATGATGGGGTAACTCTGAGAGGAGGTGGACGAACAGACTCTGATCTCTCCAGAGCAGAGGTGCCCAGTACGTCGACCGCGGGCGACCGGTCGACCGCGGGGGCAATGCTGGTAGATCGCGAGTCATTCATAAAAAAAAAAAATCTTGTTCCGTTAAAATTCAGGAGTTTACTTGATTGACAGAAAAAGCGACCGATCGCTTTCCAGTCTGTTAACCCAGAATGCAAAGCGATACAAAATCTGTCAAGTCCCGGGAAAACTAAAATTAAGTTAAAGAGACAAACAAGAGACAAACAACAAAATGAGTGCGGGACCGAGCAAGAAGCTAAAGACAAACCACTTCCACCCAGAATGGAAGGAAGAATATTTGTTTGTGATGTCACATTCACAGTGGCGTTTCTAGGTGTACAAAACTGGGGGGGCAGAAAGAGGTCGGGGGAGAGAGAGAGAGAGAGAGGGGGGGGGGACAGAGAGAGGGAGGGAGGAGAGAGAGAGAGAGGGGGGGGGGACAGAGAGAGGGAGGAGAGAGAGGGGGGACAGAGAGAGGGGGGGAGGAGAGAGGGGGAGTGTCAAATTACATACTGAAGACCACAGGAGCAACACTGTGAGCGCATACATTTACGTACACAGCGTGGGGATGTCATAGTAATGCACCTTCATACATGGAGTAAAGGTCACCATCACAAAGTCATTCTTAACAATAACAACAACCGTAATGCTTTAGCATTAAAACACCATAGACTGTAAATATAAGGAAAACACAGACACTCATCATCGAGGTCACAATATCAATCGATCCAGCAGAGGCAAAACACAGAAGATCAACAAAATATATGACATAAATGAACTTACCAAAGCTGAAGGCTCACTTGAAAAGAAAAGCGGCACGGCGGTCCTTCCTCTGACAGAATGTGTCTATCACTTTGGGGATGAAGTCCTGTAGTTGCTGGATCAACTGGCTTTCAATTGAAAGCATGGCCAATGCGTTAAGTCGCGGCTGTCCCATGGTGTTGCGAGTGAAAGTCTTTATCCTTTTGAGGGTGGACAAGTTCCTCTCTGACTCGGATGTCGTCATCGGAGTTGTCACTATTATTTTGACCAAAATAACAGTCTCAGCAAACGTTTCCTCCAAGTTGTTCTCGTGAATGGATTTCAACAGAGACAGGGCAGTGTTTCCAGTGTGAAGCTCACTGTGGCGGTAGAGCGTGGTCAGCTCAGACTTCAACTTCTCCTTGTTTCCCAACGCAGGCCAGTTTCACGGCGCAGTCAAGCTCAGGTGTAGGAAATGACAGGACATGCTGTGGGAAGAATGAGCTGTCAACAAGCTTTGCAGCGATCAAATGGTCACTCTGTGAGAACCTCTGTTCCACCTGTGAGATGACTGTGTCACAAGCCTCCTTCATCACCGGCGCTGTGCTGCTGACTCGTCGGCCTGGCTCGTCTGTTCCATCATGAGCAGTGGCGGCCAATGCATCAGTTTTCTGCCTCATTTTCTGAACATGTTCCTTGAAACGGCAGAGCGCGCTGTTGATCCCAGGTGCATCGATGCTTCGTTTTTGCAGAGTGTTGTATAGAACATCCACTTCTGGCATAAGCAACGAAAAAAACTCCAGGAGCTGCATAAATGCTCGGTCCCGCAGTTTCTTTGACAGGCCGTATGCCTCACTTATGGTGACCGCATCCCATCCTGGTTGTGCGCGTATATGCTTCATACACTGAAGTAGTGCATCTCGGGTCTCCCAAACCGCGTTCACAGTTCTGCTTTTAAAGTTCCATCTCACAGCCGGTGGCCGTGGGATGCGTCTCTGTGTTGCCTCTGCAAGAGCTGCAACACGTTTTGGAGCACCGGAGAAAAAAGTGGAAAAAGCAGTTAGATCTGCAAAAAACACCTTCAGGATGCTCATCCTTGCTGAACACAGTTGCTGCAGGGTCAGGTTCAGTTGGTGGGCGTAGCAGTGAACAAACTGAGCGTTTGGGTACGTCTCCTTCATCACCGTCTGTACCCCGCGCACGTTACCGCTCATGACGGCCGCCCCGTCATAGGTCTGAGCGATTAGCTTTTCTTTCAGCTTCAGGGGTTCCAGAACAGCCTTGATGCTGTTAGAGAGACCTACACCAGTTTTGTCCTTTACTTCCACAAACTCCAAAAAACGCTCTGTAACTGTGAGGTCAGGCATAATGTATCGCAGCACAATCACCATTTGCGATTTACAGGAGACATCGGTTGTCTCGTCGGCCTGAACGGCAACAAATGATGTGTTGTCCACTTGCTTGGCTATTTCCTCCCTGTACACATCATACATGCAGTCCAAGAGTTCATTCTGTATGGTGCTTGATGTCCCTTTGAAAACAAGCTGAGCTTCATAGTGCCGTTCAAGCCTGGAATCGCCCTCACACTTTGTCTCGAAAATTGACCTGAATATCCCTGGATTCAGAGAGTCCGCCGACTCGTTGTGGCGCCGCAGTGCTGTCTCACATTTCCCACACAGTTTAATACAGGTGATGATCCGACCAAGCACGTACCTGTTTTCTTCCACCTTCCTATTATGAGAATCAATGCCGCGTCTGTAGGCGCTGTCAATCTGAGCTGCAACATTCACCCTTCCAAGTAATCCCAATTTTACGGCCTTTTCCAAATGACTGTTGCTGCTCTCATGCTTCATTGTCCTCTCCGAAAGATGCTTTAAGTCCTTGTAACCTGTCCTCGACCAAGTACCTTGATCTTCACCAAAAAGCAGGCAAGGAAAGCAAAAGAGGGAATTCTTCTGGATGCTCGCCGTTAGCCATTTCTTTTTAGCAAACCACTCAGCGTTAAACCCACGTTTAACTTTGCCCGCAGTCTGGACCATTTGGAAATCCGGTGGATGGTGGGCACCGAGGCGCTTTACCTCCAGTTTCTCTCCGAGACTAAGTGTCTCAAATGTGTGCTCCAGTAAATGGTCAACTTAATTCATTTTCTTTCAGTTTTTTACTTCTTTTAATCGCTGGTGATGTTAGCTATATGCTGCTCTCTCGTCTCCTCTTCAAACTACACGTGACGTTTCGCAGCACTGCACACGTGAGTACTTACAGCCAATCAATTCTGAATTATGTGAGATGACGTATGGTGGGGATGGGAGCACTATGCCCCTACGGTCATTATTTTTTTGCCACACACATTAAATAGAAAAATACTCTGAGCATGCGCAGTGTAGTTTTTACAATCACCGTTCACTTAGACTGTGAGAGGGAGGGGCAGGATCGGGTTTTGTCCCACACGGCTCTAAACAGCTCAAAACGGCACTCTAGACACTAATTAGAAGAACACAGACTAAAACAGAAATGTACAGACGAATCAGATTATTAAACATGACCTTAACATATATTTTATATGTTTTTTTATTTATTTTTTTGTAATCATTATTTGTAATACTTTCTTCTGACACTAGGTGGGGCTGTGCCCCACCTGCCCCTAATGACCCGCCGCCACTGCACATTCAAAGGTTATTTGTAAAGCAAGCGTCGCTCTGCCAAAGAAAGGTAACGTGGAGAGGCATTATCGGAGTGTTCACAAGGCATATGACAGCGACTTCCCTCCGAGTAGCGAGTTGAGAAAGAGAAAGGTCTGTATTATTGCTACACAAACATTATCTCAGTCTTAGTGTCGCCAACTCGTTTCTAACATGCAAAAAGACAAACAAATGTCGGTGTATTTTCGACCTTTCCAATCCAGACGAGATCTCTCTCTCCCCCGTCTGTGCGCGAGGGGGCGGGGCAGTTTACACACACGCGGCTGCTACAAGCAGCAACACACGGCGGGGATGGCGGAGAGAAGCGCTCCAAGGTGTGGTTAAATGTTACCCATCTTGAGGACAATGCTCCTTGCCAAGAGAGTTTAGCATGTGAGGGCGGGAACACGAGCAATGAGTCTAAACATTTAGAAAAAGCACCGGGTTCCACTGTCTTTCTAGCAGCTCTGCAGCCCCATCCACGAGTAACGTTTCCACGTCAGGTGTTATGTATGCTAGCAGCAACACACGGAGTTAACTACATTATACAATCATGGGTTAATGATTAGAGGAAACTGAGTTACTCTTTATTTTGTTAAAGTTTCAGCTAATGCTAACACCATGCTAACATCCCGTCTGTATGTAACTGCCTGTCATGCTAACACCATGCTAACATCCCGTCTGTATGTAACTGCCTGTCATGCTAACACCATGCTAACATCCCGTCTGTATGTAACTGCCTGTCATGCTAACACCATGCTAACATCCCGTCTGTATGTAACTGCCTGTCATGCTAACACCATCCTAACATCCCGTCTGTATGTAACTGCCTGTCATGCTAACACCATGCTAACATCCCGTCTGTATGTAACTGCCTGTCATGCTAACACCATGCTAACATCCCGTCTGTATGTAACTGCCTGTCATGCTAACACCATGCTAACATCCCGTCTGTATGTAACTGCCTGTCATGCTAACACCATGCTAACATCCCGTCTGTATGTAACTGCCTGTCATGCTAACACCATGCTAACATCCCGTCTGTATGTAACTGCCTGTCATGCTAACACCATGCTAACATCCCGTCTGTATGTAACTGCCTGTCATGCTAACACCATGCTAACATCCCGTCTGTATGTAACTGCCTGTCATGCTAACACCATGCTAACATCCCGTCTGTATGTAACTGCCTGTCATGCTAACACCATGCTAACATCCCGTCTGTATGTAACTGCCTGTCATGCTAACACCATGCTAACATCCCGTCTGTATGTAACTGCCTGTCATGCTAACACCATGCTAACATCCCGTCTGTATGTAACTGCCTGTCATGCCAACACCATGCTAACATCCCGTCTGTATGTAACTGCCTGTCATGCCAACACCATGCTAACATCCCGTCTGTATGTAACTGCCTGTCATGCTAACACCATGCTAACATCCCGTCTGTATGTAACTGCCTGTCATGCCAACACCATGCTAACATCCCGTCTGTATGTAACTGCCTGTCATGCCAACACCATGCCTGTATGTAACTGCCTGTCATGCTAACACCATGCTAACATCCCGTCTGTATGTAACTGCCTGTCATGCTAACACCATGCTAACATCCCGTCTGTATGTAACTGCCTGTCATGCTAACACCATGCTAACATCCCGTCTGTATGTAACTGCCTGTCATGCTAACACCATGCTAACATCCCGTCTGTATGTAACTGCCTGTCATGCTAACATGCTAACATCCCGTCTGTATGTAACTGCCTGTCATGCTAACATGCTAACATGCTACGGTGTGTTTCCTGTTTACCTGCAGCCTGAGAGAGGCTGATCAGCAGAAAGCAGACGCTCCTCTCAAACATCGTGATGTGTTCACTGTCTCCTCTAAACCCAGACTAAAGAGCTTTTATCTCCACCAGGTCAGTGAACACACCTTCACCTGACCTTTGACCCTTTGCTATCTGCCGAAAACTCTGATGAAGTCTGATTTCTATTAATGCTATATACATGTAATGTATTATTATTATTATTTAAACTCATGTATTTATTTAGGATTAATTCCAGCTCCATGTGGTACACGTATCAGCAGCAGCAGCACTACACGTATAAGTACACAAACTATAGAGTATTTTCTGCAGTAAAAGTACATATTTTCTACAGGAATGATGAACTAACAGAGAGGCACGATTACACAATAAGTAAATACTGCAGCTGGAGGAGGAGCACGTGTTTATTTACTCATGAATCTGAGCTTTATATATGTTTATATATATGTGCTTTATTTCAGACGGACATTTGTACAAAAATCTGAAAGTTCTTAGTGACATATTAATTTCTGCCTGAGTATACTTCAGCTCCTACAGAAGGCTCAGTTTCTACACATCATCAAACAGAGATGGAATGAAGTCTAATGTTCTTTAATATGAGAAACCCTGCTTATTTTAATTTGTCTTTTTTGTATTTTTACTTTAAAGATGGATTATTATTACGGTGCGTTCAGGGTCACGCTGTGGTTCCCCGGCGGTGCGTTCAGGGTCACGCTGTGGTTCCCCGGCGGTGCGTTCAGGGTCACGCTGTGGTTCCCCGGCGGTGCGTTCAGGGTCATGTTCTGGTTCGCGTTCAGGGTCACGCTGTGGTTCCCCGGCGGTGTGTTCAGGGTCACTTTCTGGTTCCCCGACGGTGCGTTTAGGGTCATGTTCTGGTTCTCTTGCGGTGCGTTCAGGGCCCTGGTGTGGTTGTGTATCCAGGGCAGGAAGTTGGACACGCGGGTGTAGATGCCGTAGTTCCCGGGCCGAGCGCAGCCCCGCCCCCAGCTCACGATGCCCAATAGGAAGGTGGTCCGGTGGTACTGAGTGACCAATGGGCCGCCGCTGTCTCCTTTACACGAGTCCTGGCGACCCTCGATGTAGCCGGCGCAGAACATGTTAGCCGTTAGCTTCACGCCGCTCTGCTCCTCGCACTGCTGCGTCCAGATCCTCGGCACCTGAAGTGAGGAACAGATTGATTTGTTTCCTTCATGGTATGCACAACTTAATATATAACAATTATTTACAAAACATGTCTCTAGTTTATAGTGTTTAACACCATACCTGAAACGGAGCAGGGAGAAGAACATACTCTTATATGACCTGCCCCTTTCTAGAAAAAATAAATAAATAATAGTAATAGCCACCTTCAGGCGCCGCAGGACGTTAGAGGTCGGCCCGTTCTCGGCGCGCCGCCCCCAGCCGCTCACCGTGTGCTCGCTCACCGCCCACAGCTCGCGCTCTGCCAGCGAACGCGTGGGCAGGCAGGCGGGTACGGCGAACGCAGAGAAGATCACAGGCGACGATAGCTTTAACAGCGCAATGTCGTTATCCGCCGTGCGCTTCACGTAGCCCTCATGCATCAAGATCTGAGACACCGAGATCAGCTGCTCCGTGCCCTCTGACACCGCCGTGTTGTGCTCGCCTGAAAACAACGAGAGGAACACGTTTTCATTCTCGTTTGTAAGCAGTAACATAACCTGCAACTGCAGTGAAAACCAGTTAACAGCCATAGCTCATTTCAGGAATCCAACACATAAAACAGATGTAGAAACAATAACACACACTAACACAGATATTACAAACCACAGGGTACACTGCAGTTGACTCGACATAGAGGGAAAACAACACCCAGTGGTGGAGAACTGCTGTAAACAATAATATAGCCTTTCTAGCCTCACTTGACAGATTACTAATCTGCTGTCGGAGGAAACTCAAAGCAAGAACTGGTTCTGGTTTCTAGAACTGTAGATTTCTCAGGTGTTGGTATCAACCACTTTTTAGGGTTCGGGTCAGTAGTTCGTACCTGCGACCACTTTGAGGAACTGGACCTCGGTGTCCTCTATGCAGTGAGAGGCTGTGAGGATCCAGAAGGGTTTAAAGATCACTCCTCCACAGAACCCTTTCCCTTTGTACACCAGCAGAACCTGAGGAACAACAGGGACAGTATCTGATTAACGATGAACACTCAGAGCTTCTATCAGGACAGAAAACATGGATCTAAGTTCCTGATTGTGTTTCTCTTGACTCAGTTTGACCTGTGTGTTATCAGGTGACCTCGAGGGTCTCCAACAGTTTCTGGTTCTGACAGGTTACAGGGTTAAAGTCCAGTTGTGTAACTCTGGGATCCCCCCCGCTCAGAGAAGGACAGATTACAGGGTTAGCAGTAAATGGTGTACTGTCCCTTTAAGGCAACCTACCTGCCAGGGGCATTCCCCTTTCGGACAGTCTTCCCCCCCGACGATCCGGGCCCGGGGGTCCTGCTCCGCCTTGTTTCCCCCGAGCAGAACCGGAACCATGCCGCACGCTATGGCCTCTGAGACGTCCAGAAAACACGTTGATTTGTTTAATAAAACAGCTGATATTATTCTGATCTTTAAAAAAACATCACATTGTGCATTAAAACTGTTAACTATGGCGTCCCGCAGGGATCTGCACTGGGGCCTCTGCTTACATTTTAAAATGTTGATGTTAAACGTCTACCTTTAGCGACACAGTTCCGCCCGTCGTCATGCAGGAAGTATCCGTCGGCACAGGAGCACTTCAGTCTTCGTCCTTCCTCGTCTTCATCACAGAAATGCTCACAGCCTCCGTTCTGCAGCAGACAGGTGTCCAGCACCGAACTCCGCTCTGCAACACAGGTAAGAACAGTTTCATATTTCTGTTTCAGCCCCAAACAAATACAAATCTGCTTAAACTTTCACATTTCATCCCGTAGCTGCACATCTTATTGTGCTTTTAATCGTGTGTTTCTCACCCAGCTCACAGGTGAGTCCGCTGAAGTTTGGGAGGCAGAAGCAGGTGAAGGAGGAACCCTGAGAAGAGCAGCTGCCTCCGTTCAGACATGGACCAGAAACACACACCTCCGCTACTACACACAGGTAACACACGGGTAACACACACAGTTAACACACAGGTAACACACACAGTTAAACACACAGGTAACACACAGGTAACACACGGGTAACACACAGGTAACACACAGGTAACACACAGGTAACACACAGGTAACACACATTAACACACAGGTAACACACACAGGTAACACACAGGTAACACACACAGGTAACACACACAGGTAACACACACAGGTAACACACAGGTAACACACACAGGTAACACACATGTAACACACAGGTAACACACACAGGTAACACACATGTAACACACAGGTAACACACACAGGTAACACACAGGTAACACACAGGTAACACAACAGGTAACACACAGGTAACACACAGGTAACACACACAGGTAACACACGGGTAACACACACAGGTAACAGACGGGTAACACACAGGTAACACACGGGTAACACACACGGGTAACACACACGGGTAACACACACAGGTAACACGCGGGTAACACACGCGGGTAACACACGCGGGTAACACACACGGGTAACACACACGGGTAACACACACGGGTAACACACGCGGGTAACACACGCGGGTAACACACACGGGTAACACACACAGGTAACACACACGGGTAACACACACAGGTAACACACACGGGTAACACACACAGGTAACACACGGAGGTAACACACACGGGTAACACACACGGGTAACACACACAGGTAACACACGGAGGTAACACACACAGGTAACACGCGGGTAACACGCGGGTAACACACACGGGTACCAGGTGTTTTCTTACGGGTATACGTCCTCCAGAACTCGTCCTGAGACACAGAGAGGAGCAGATTTAATATTGATCACTAAATGTGAACCGATGTAATCTGAGTGAGTTCTGACCGTGGCCTCGGTGTGTTCGAACACCTCCCTCGCCTCCTCGTAGGAGCACTTCTCCTCCAAACACTCTCTCTTCAGATCGCCCATCTGCAGCTCCTCCAGCCAGCCGGAGTTATCCCTCCTGACCCGCAGCACACTGTGGGCGGGGCCTGGGTCCAGGAACACTGAGGAGGCATGAGTCATCACTGAGGAGGCATGACTCAGCACTGAGGAGACATGAGTCATCACTGAGGAGGCATGAGTCAGCACTGAGGAGACATGAGTCATCACTGAGGAGGCATGAGTCATCACTGAGGAGGCATGAGTCATCACTGAGGAGACATGAGTCATCACTGAGGAGACATGAGTCATCACTGAGGAGGCATGAGTCATCACTGAGGAGACATGAGTCATCACTGAGGAGGCATGAGTCATCACTGAGGAGGCATGAGTCATCACTGAGGAGGCATGAGTCATCACTGAGGAGACATGAGTCAGCACTGAGGAGACATGAGTCAGCACTGAGGAGACATGAGTCAGCACTGAGGAGACATGAGTCAGCACTGAGGAGACATGAGTCATCACTATCACTGAGGAGACATGAGTCATCACTGAGGAGGCATGAGTCAGCACTGAGGAGACATGAGTCAGCTCTATGAGAGGAGACATGAGTCAGCACTGAGGAGACATGAGTCAGCACTGAGGAGACATGAGTCAGCTCTATGAGAGGAGACATGAGTCAGCACTGAGGAGACATGAGTCAGCTCTATGAAAGGAGACATGAGTCAGCTCTGAGGAGACATGAGTCAGCACTGAGGAGACATGAGTCAGCTCTATGAGAGGAGACATGAGTCAGCTCTATGAGAGGAGACATGAGTCAGCTCTGAGGAGACATGAGTCAGCTCTATGAGAGGAGACATGAGTCAGCACTGAGGAGACATGAGTCAGCACTGAGGAGACATGAGTCAGCTCTATGAGAGGAGACATGAGTCAGCACTGAGGAGACATGAGTCAGCACTGAGGAGACATGAGTCAGCACTGAGGAGACATGAGTCAGCTCTATGAGAGGAGACATGAGTCAGCTCTATGAGAGGTGACATGAGTCAGCACTGAGGAGACATGAGTCAGCTCTATGAGAGGAGACATGAGTCAGCACTGAGGAGACATGAGTCAGCTCTATGAGAGGAGACATGAGTCAGCTCTATGAGAGGAGACATGAGTCAGCTCTATGAGAGGAGACATGAGTCAGCACTGAGGAGACATGAGTCAGCACTGAGGAGACATGAGTCAGCTCTATGAGAGGAGACATGAGTCAGCACTGAGGAGACATGAGTCAGCACTGAGGAGACATGAGTCAGCTCTATGAGAGGAGACATGAGTCAGCACTGAGGAGACATGAGTCAGCACTGAGGAGACATGAGTCAGCACTGAGGAGACATGAGTCAGCTCTATGAGAGGAGACATGAGTCAGCTCTATGAGAGGTGACATGAGTCAGCACTGAGGAGACATGAGTCAGCTCTATGAGAGGAGACATGAGTCAGCACTGAGGGAGACATGAGTCAGCTCTATGAGAGGAGACATGAGTCAGCTCTATGAGAGGAGACATGAGTCAGCTCTATGAGAGGAGACATGAGTCAGCTCTATGAGAGGAGACATGAGTCAGCTCTATGAGAGGAGACATGAGTCAGCACTGAGGAGACATGAGTCAGCACTGAGGAGACATGAGTCAGCTCTATGAGAGGAGACATGAGTCAGCACTGAGGAGACATGAGTCAGCTCTATGAGAGGAGACATGAGTCAGCTCTATGAGAGGAGACATGAGTCAGCTCTGAGGAGACATGAGTCAGCACTGACGAGACATGAGTCAGCTCTATAAGAGGAGACATGAGTCAGCTCTGAGGAGACATGAGTCAGCTCTGAGGAGACATGAGTCAGCTCTAAGAGAGGAGACATGAGTCAGCACTGAGGAGACATGAGTCAGCACTGAGGAGACATGAGTCAGCTCTATGAGAGGAGACATGAGTCAGCACTGAGGAGACATGAGTCAGCTCTATGAGAGGAGACATGAGTCAGCTCTATGAGAGGAGACATGAGTCAGCTCTGAGGAGACATGAGTCAGCACTGAGGAGACATGAGTCAGCTCTATAAGAGGAGACATGAGTCAGCTCTATGAGAGGAGACATGAGTCAGCTCTGAGGAGACATGAGTCAGCTCTGAGGAGACATGAGTCAGCTCTGAGGAGACATGAGTCAGCTCTATGAGAGGAGACATGAGTCAGCACTGAGGAGACATGAGTCAGCTCTATAAGAGGAGACATGAGTCAGCTCTATGAGAGGAGACATGAGTCAGCACTGAGGAGACATGAGTCAGCACTGAGGAGACATGAGTCAGCTCTATGAGAGGAGACATGAGTCAGCACTGAGGAGACATGAGTCAGCTCTATGAGAGGAGACATGAGTCAGCTCTATGAGAGGAGACATGAGTCAGCTCTATGAGAGGAGACATGAGTCAGCTCTATGAGAGGAGACATGAGTCAGCTCTGAGGAGACATGAGTCAGCACTGAGGAGACATGAGTCAGCTCTATAAGAGGAGACATGAGTCAGCTCTATGAGAGGAGACATGAGTCAGCTCTGAGGAGACATGAGTCAGCTCTGAGGAGACATGAGTCAGCTCTGAGGAGACATGAGTCAGCTCTATGAGAGGAGACATGAGTCAGCACTGAGGAGACATGAGTCAGCTCTATAAGAGGAGACATGAGTCAGCTCTATGAGAGGAGACATGAGTCAGCTCTGAGGAGACATGAGTCAGCTCTATGAGAGGAGACATGAGTCAGCTTTGAGGAGACATGAGTCAGCTCTATGAGAGGAGACATGAGTCAGCACTGAGGAGACATGAGTCAGCTCTATGAGAGGAGACATGAGTCAGCTTTGAGGAGACATGAGTCAGCTCTATGAGAGGAGACATGAGTCAGCTCTATGAGAGGAGACATGAGTCAGCACTGAGGAGACATGAGTCAGCTCTGAGGAGACATGAGTCAGCTCTATGAGAGGAGACATGAGTCAGCTCTGAGGAGACATGAGTCAGCTCTATGAGAGGAGACATGAGTCAGCTCTGAGGAGACATGAGTCAGCTCTATGAGAGGAGACATGAGTCAGCACTGAGGAGACATGAGTCAGCACTGAGGAGACATGAGTCAGCTCTATGAGAGGAGACATGAGTCAGCTCTATGAGAGGAGACATGAGTCAGCTCTATGAGAGGAGACATGAGTCAGCTCTATGAGAGGAGACATGAGTCAGCTCTGAGGAGACATGAGTCAGCACTGAGGAGACATGAGTCAGCTCTATGAGAGGAGACATGAGTCAGCTCTGAGGAGACATGAGTCAGCTCTGAGGAGACATGAGTCAGCTCTATGAGAGGAGACATGAGTCAGCTCTATGAGAGGAGACATGAGTCAGCTCTATGAGAGGAGACATGAGTCAGCTCTGGGGAGACATGAGTCAGCTCTATGAGAGGAGACGAGTCAGCTCTATGAGAGGAGACATGAGTCAGCACTGAGGAGACATGAGTCAGCTCTGAGGAGACATGAGTCAGCACTGAGGAGACATGAGTCAGCTCTATGAGTCCTTTAAACCCTGATCAGATCTGAAGCTAAAGAGATCTAACGTCAGTAACTACGTCAGCGTCAGTAACTACGTCAGTAACTACGTCAGCGTCAGTAACTACGTCAGCGTCAGTAACTACGTCAGTAACTGCGTCAGCGTCAGTAACTACGTCAGTAACTACGTCAGTAACTACGTCAGCGTCAGTAACTACGTCAGCATCAGTAACTACGTCAGCGTCAGTAACTACGTCAGTAACTACGTCAGCGTCAGTAACTACGTCAGTAACTACGTCAGCATCAGTAACTACGTCAGCGTCAGTAACTACGTCAGTAACTACGTCAGCGTCAGTAACAACGTCAGTAACTACGTCAGCGTCAGTAACTGTGTCAGTAACTACGTCAGTAACTACGTCAGCGTCAGTAACTACGTCAGCGCCAGTAACTACGTCAGTAACTACGTCAGCGTCAGTAACTACGTCAGCGCCAGTAACTACGTCAGTAACTACGTCAGCGTCAGTAACTACGTCAGCGTCAGTAACTACGTCAATAACTACGTCAGTAACTACGTCAGCGTCAGTAACTACGTCAGCGTCAGTAACTACGTCAGCGTCAGTAACTACGTCAGTAACTACGTCAGCGTCAGTAACTGCGTCAGTAACTACGTCAGTAACTACGTCAGCGTCAGTAACTACGTCAGCGTCAGTAACTACGTCAATAACTACGTCAGCGTCAGTAACTACGTCAGCGTCAGTAACTACGTCAATAACTACGTCAGTAACTACGTCAGCGTCAGTAACTACGTCAGCGTCAGTAACTACGTCAGTAACTACGTCAGCGTCAGTAACTACGTCAGCGTCAGTAACTACGTCAGTAACTACGTCAGCGCCAGTAACTATGTCAGTAAGTACGTCAGCGTCAGTAACTACGTCAGCGTCAGTAACTACGTCAGCGTCAGTAACTACGTCAGTAACTATGTCAGTAACTACGTCAGCGTCAGTAACTACGTCAGTAACTACGTCAGCGTCAGTAACTATGTCAGTAACTACGTCAGCGTCAGTAACTACGTCAGTAACTACGTCAGCGTCAGTAACTACGTCAGCGTCAGTAACTGCGTCAGTAACTACGTCAGCGTCGGTAACTACGTCAGTAACTACGTCAGCGTCAGTAACTACGTCAGTAACTACGTCAGCGTCAGTAACTGCGTCAGCGTCAGTAACTACGTCAGTAACTACGTCAGTAACTACATCAGTAACTACGTCAGCGTCAGTAACTGCGTCAGCGTCAGTAACTGTGTCAGCGTCGGTAACGACGTCAGTAACTATGTCAGTAACTACGTCAGCGTCAGTAACTGCGTCAGCGTCGGTAACGACGTCAGTAACTGCGTCAGCGTCAGTAACTACGTCAGTAACTACGTCAGCGTCAGTAACTACGTCAGTAACTACGTCAATAACTACGTCTGCGTCAGTAACTACGTCAGTAACTACGTCAGTAACTACGTCAATAACTACGTCAGCGTCAGTAACTACGTCAGTAACTACGTCAGTAACTGCGTCAGCGTCAGTAACTACGTCAGTAACTGCGTCAGTAACTACGTCAGTAACGGCGTCAGTAACTGCGTCAGTAACTACGTCAATAACTACGTCTGCGTCAGTAACTACGTCAGCGTCAGTAACTACGTCAGTAACTGCGTCAGTAACTACGTCAGTAACGGCGTCAGTAACTACGTCAGTAACTACGTCAATAACTACGTCTGCGTCAGTAACTACGTCTGCGTCAGTAACTACGTCAGTAACTACGTCTGCGTCAGTAACTACGTCAGTAAATCACCTACTGGTGGATTTAGAAACGGAGGTTGCGTTAGCCGCCTTTAGCTTAGCGGATGTGACGTGAAGTCATGTGACGTGCTGCTTTACCAGCTGTACCTTGATGCTACATGCTAACTGGAGTACTTCCTGTAATCAGAGTCTGATAGGTCGTCCTCACCTGAAGCAGCCCGGCAGCCGGAGACGCTGAAGACGAAGATGAAGAAGACTCTGAGCTTCATGGTTCATCAGACAGGAGCCTCTCTGTGGAGCTAATGGAGGTCCAGAGTCCACCCCCCCCCCCCCCCCCCCCCAAACACCATCGATCACATGTCCCAATGACACAGACCCACAAACAAGCTGCTGTTTGCCTTCAATACGTCAGGAGATAACGAACATCAAACCACTGATCACCTTTCAAATATATTCTTTCTTATTTCTAAATACAGTATTGAACTCCTCTGCATGATGAAGAATGATAAATATATTCATTTCTATAATATTTATATTTGAAAGAACATAAATAAAAACATCAGCAGTGTCAGTAACAGTTTTATTTTTGTACATGAAGAATAATCAACGTTATCACATCTCAGCGTCTCGGGTTCGAAATCAACATCAAACTTAAACGTTAGTGCACTTTCATAGCATTAGCTCCAGCTTCTGGAACAAGGACATACTATATTCAATGTGAGTAGCATCTAGAATAAGTAGGTGTTTAATCTGTAGCATTAGCTCCTTTAATAACGGCGTTCTGTTTTAATGTAGCTTTAGCTTCTGGAACAAGGACATACTATATTAAATCTGTGTAGCATTAGCTTCTGTTAGCCTCTCTGTCAGTAGTGGGCCATGACGCTCTCGATCCAGCCCAGGAAGTTGCTGACCCTGGAGTAGACCCCGTACAGGTTCCTATTGGCGCACCCCTTCCCCCAGCTCACCACGCCCGTCAGGAACCAGGTCTTCTTGTAGCGGGTGACCAGGGGCCCGCCGCTGTCACCCTCGCAGGCATCACTGCCGCCTGCCTTCAGCCCGGCACACAGCATGTTCTTAGTGATGGTCAGATTGCTGTGCAGACGGCACTCCTGCAGAGGGACTCTCGGGAGAACCAGACGCTGAAGAACTCCGGCTGCCGGGCCTCGTTGAGCCACTCGACCCCATCCTGACACCGTGGACTCTCTGACGCTGGCCAGAGTCCGGCTGAAGGACGAATTCCTGGCAGGCAGACAGACGGGCACCACATAGGGTCCTAGCTTCACGGGCCTCTGCAGCTTCAGCAGCGCCATGTCACTGTCAGAGCTCGACTTGTTGTAGGCGCGGTGGATCACAACCTTCACAACGCGCCGCCGCTGCTCCGTGCGCTCCTCCACGTTCAGGTCGTGCTCACCTGCACGGAAGCAATACCGTTAGTTTACCTGTGGTTACTATCGATCTCTGAGAAGCAGCACCGTTAGTTTACCTGTGGTTACTATCGATCTCTGAGAAGCAGCACCGTTAGTTTACCTGTGGTTACTATCGATCTCTGAGAAGCAGCACCGTTAGTTTACCTGTGGTTACTATCGATCTCTGAGAAGCAGCACCGTTAGTTTACCTGTGGTTACTATCGATCTCTGAGAAGCAACACCGTTAGTTTACCTGTGGTTACTATCGATCTCTGAGAAGCAGCACCGTTAGTTTACCTGTGGTTACTATCGATCTCTGAGAAGCAACACCGTTAGTTTACCTGTGGTTACTATCGATCTCTGAGAAGCACCACCGTTAGTTTACCTGTGGTTACTATCGATCTCTGAGAAGCAGCACCGTTAGTTTACCTGTGGTTACTATCGATCTCTGAGAAGCAGCACCGTTAGTTTACCTGTGGTTACTATCGATCTCTGAGAAGCAACACCGTTAGTTTACCTGTGGTTACTATCGATCTCTGAGAAGCAGCACCGTTAGTTTACCTGTGGTTACTATCGATCTCTGAGAAGCAGCACCGTTAGTTTACCTGTGGTTACTATCGATCTCTGAGAAGCAACACCGTTAGTTTACCTGTGGTTACTATCGATCTCTGAGAAGCAGCACCGTTAGTTTACCTGTGGTTACTATCGATCTCTGAGAAGCACCACTGTTAGTTTACCTGTGGTTACTATCGATCTCTGAGAAGCAGCACCGTTAGTTTACCTGTGGTTACTATCGATCTCTGAGAAGCAGCACCGTTAGTTTACCTGTGGTTACTATCGATCTCTGAGAAGCAGCACCGTTAGTTTACCTGTGGTTACTATCGATCTCTGAGAAGCAACACCGTTAGTTTACCTGTGGTTACTATCGATCTCTGAGAAGCAGCACCGTTAGTTTACCTGTGGTTACTATCGATCTCTGAGAAGCAGCACCGTTAGTTTACCTGTGGTTACTATCGATCTCTGAGAAGCAGCACCGTTAGTTTACCTGTGGTTACTATCGATCTGAGACACCACTTCAGAAACAACACTGGTACAGATCACTTTGCTTTCGGGCACAAAGACAGAATTTGCCATACGACAGAATGAAAAGACATGATAATCCATAGAATATCTAAATAAAGGTAGAGGACTAAGAACCGGTCTTACCGACGGTGACGTTGAAGACGTGGGCCGGTTTCCTCCAGACGCAGTGAGCTGCTGTTAACACCCAGCGGTTAGAGAGGACGATCGCTCCACAGGTGAAGATGTTACGCTCCGTCAGCAGCGCCTGAGAGGAGACAGTTAGACACCCGGGACATGAGATACCACAGTCTTAGTATGAAAGTTATTATATAATCGTACCTGCCAGGGACACTGTCCTTTGGGGCAGTTCTTCCCGTTGATCACCCTGGGGCTGAAGAACCACTGAGGTCGTCCACAGGCCACCTCGTCTGATCGGAGACACAGAGAGACGTTAATGTAAACACAACTAACCCCTGACCAGGGTTTGTATCAACACTGGGTTTAAATTAAGGATATCTGAGTAACGACGGTGATTTCAGAACCCAAAGAGTAAGATGGTGACTACCTAAACTGGACCCCCACTAGAGAACGTATTACAAATATACAGTGTTTTTCTCTCCAGAAGTCTGAATTAGCCAAAGACCAAGATGGTTGTTGGACGTCAACATCTTGGTCCAAAAAAAGAAGCAGTTGACAAATAAAAACCAAGATGGAAACGACCAAGACGATAACGGCCAAAGATAGACCTCCACTAGAGACTGTCTTTAAACTAAGAACTGTTGCTTCCAGAAGTCTGAAGTAACAGTTGTTCAGACCTTGGGGTTCGCAGCTGCTGTTGTCCGGATGCAGTCGGTACCCCGGAGCGCAGAAACACACCGTGGATCGATCCGGAAACTCTTTACAGAAATGTTCACAGCCTCCGTTCCTGTAGCGGCAGCCATTGGACGTCTGACGGACTGTGGAGAGAAAGAGGAAGACGTTCAGATGATACCAACACTGGAGATCGATTGTTGCTCAGAGACTTCCTGACTCACAGACCATAATAACCTCAGAGGCTCCAACAGCGTCCTCTGGACCCAAAGCGTGCTCTGACAGGGAATATGAACTGCTAATGGAGATCACTAAGGTCAGCCTGAAGCATCCTCTGTGCTCCAGACAGCCTGAAGCATCCTCTGTGCTTCAGTCAGCCTGAAGCATCCTCTGTGCTCCAGACAGCCTGAAGCATCCTCTGTGCTTCAGTCAGCCTGAAGCATCCTCTGTGCTCCAGACAGCCTGAAGCATCCTCTGTGCTCCAGTCAGCCTGAAGCATCCTCTGTGCTCCAGACAGTCTGAAGCATCCTCTGTGCTCCAGTCAGCCTGAAGCATCCTCTGTGCTCCAGACAGTCTGAAGCATCCTCTGTGCTCCAGACAGCCTGAAGCATCCTCTGTGCTCCAGTCAGCCTGAAGCATCCTCTGTGCTCCAGACAGTCTGAAGCATCCTCTGTGCTCCAGACAGTCTGAAGCATCCTCTGTGCTCCAGACAGTCTGAAGCATCCTCTGTGCTCCAGACAGCCTGAAGCATCCTCTGTGCTCCAGTCAGCCTGAAGCATCCTCTGTGCTCCAGACAGTCTGAAGCATCCTCTGTGCTCCAGACAGCCTGAAGCATCCTCTGTGCTTCAGTCAGCCTGAAGCATCCTCTGTGCTCCAGACAGCCTGAAGCATCCTCTGTGCTCCAGTCAGCCTGAAGCATCCTCTGTGCTCCAGACAGCCTGAAGCATCCTCTGTGCTCCAGTCAGCCTGAAGCATCCTCTGTGCTCCAGACAGCCTGAAGCATCCTCTGTGCTCCAGTCAGCCTGAAGCATCCTCTGTGCTCCAGACAGCCTGAAGCATCCTCTGTGCTCCAGTCAGCCTGAAGCATCCTCTGTGCTCCAGTCAGCCTGAAGCATCCTCTGTGCTCCAGTCAGCCTGAAGCATCCTCTGTGCTCCAGACAGCCTGAAGCATCCTCTGTGCTCCAGACAGCCTGAAGCATCCTCTGTGCTCCAGACAGCCTGAAGTATCCTCTGTGCTCCAGACAGCCTGAATCATCCTCTGTGCTCCAGACAGCCTGAAGCATCCTCTGTGCTCCAGACAGCCTGAAGCATCCTCTGTGCTCCAGACAGCCTGAAGCATCCTCTGTGCTCCAGACAGCCTGAAGCATCCTCTGTGCTCCAGTCAGTCTGAAGCATCCTCTGTGCTCCAGACAGTCTGAAGCATCCTCTGTGCTCCAGTCAGCCTGAAGCATCCTCTGTGCTCCAGACAGCCTGAAGCATCCTCTGTGCTCCAGACAGCCTGAAGCATCCTCTGTGCTCCAGTGCTCCAGTCAGCCTGAAGCATCCTCTGTGCTCCAGACAGCCTGAAGCATCCTCTGTGCTCCAGACAGCCTGAAGCATCCTCTGTGCTCCAGACAGCCTGAAGCATCCTCTGTGCTCCAGTCAGACTGAAGCATCCTCTGCTCCAGACAGTCTGAAGCATCCTCTGTGCTCCAGACAGCCTGAAGCATCCTCTGTGCTCCAGTCAGACTATTAAAGTATTATCGTATCGTACGGACGTACCTTTGTCGCAGTGGTGACCGTGGAACTTGGGCGGACATTTGCAGCTGTAGGAGTCTAGGTGACGAGTGCAGGAGGCGCCGTTCTTACAGGGCGACGACTGGCAGTGATCCACCGCTGCAGACAGGAAGTACAGGGACAGGAAGTACAGTTTCAGCGACAGGAAGTACAGGGACAGGAAGTACAGGGACAGGAAGTACAGTTTCAGGGACAGGAAGTACAGGGACAGGAAGTACAGGACTTCAGGGAAAGGAAGTACAGTTTCAGGGACAGGAAGTACAGGGACAGGAAGCACAGTTTCAGGGACAGGAAGTACAGAGACAGGAAGTACAGGGACAGGAAGCACAGTTTCAGGGACAGGAAGTACAGGGACAGGAAGTACAGGGACAGGAAGCACAGTTTCAGGGATAGGAAGTACAGGGACAGGAAGCACAGTTTCAGGGACAGGAAGTACAGGGACATGAAGTACAGTTTCAGGGACAGGAAGCACCGTTTCAGGGACAGGAAGTACAGGGACATGAAGCACAGTTTCAGGGACAGGAAGCACAGTTTCAGGGACAGGAAGTACAGGGACATGAAGCACAGTTTCAGGGACAGGAAGCACAGTTTCAGGGACAGGAAGTACAGGGACATGAAGTACAGTTTCAGGGACAGGAAGCACAGTTTCAGGGACAGGAAGTACAGGGACATGAAGCACAGTTTCAGGGACAGGAAGTACAGGGACATGAAGTACAGTTTCAGGGACAGGAAGCACAGTTTCAGGGACAGGAAGCACAGTTTCGGGGACAGGAAGTACAGGGACAGGAAGTACAGTTTCAGGGACAGGAAGTACAGGGACAGGAAGCACAGTTTCAGGGACAGGAAGTACAGGGACAGGAAGTACAGGACTTCAGGGAGTAACAGTGACCCGAAGTACATTATAACCCGACCTGTGTAGCGCCTCCAGAAAGCTTCCTGCGTAGAGAAAGAAACATCGTTAGCGTCTGAAACTTAACGAGATAAAAACATCGTAAAGTTAGCCACATAAAAAATCGTAAAGTCATCGTTAGAAACGTAAGAAGATAAAAACATCGTGAAAACGTAACGAGATAAAACATCGTAAAGTCATCGTGTTCTCACCAGCTGTTGCGGCAGAGCGTAGATTTCCTTCGCCTCTTCGTACGAACATTTCTCTTCGTAACACTCGCGCTCCACGTTACCGCGCCGCAGCTCCTCGAACAGATAGTTAGCGCGCCGCGCGCGGTGCAGGAAGACGCTAGCCTCGGGGCGGCTAACAAACGCACCGCCTTTATTACAAACACAGAAGAAGAAGAGGAGGTGGACTGAAGGGTTAGGATATAAACCAATAACATGCTTGTGTTGTGGTAGCTAGCCTGTCAATTGTGAGATTATTAATTTTTTTCTGACATTTGTGTAATATTTAGCAGTTTTGTTCGGACGTTACTTTTTGAATCTGTTGTCCCCTCGGTCGCCCTTTTCACGGATGGGTCTAGCTAGCTTTTACTCTAATTTGACGACAATTCAGATATCTTATGCTAAGCTAACAATAGTGCTAATGCTGGAACATTAAACCTGACCTTTGTTTCAACAGGAAGCTCCGAACAGCTCGATGTTTACGTGAGCTAACATGCTAACGTAGCTCAAAGCAGCAGCAGCAGAGGAGAGAGGATTTACAAGGAGAAGAAGAAGAAGAAGAAGAAGACTGACCTCCAGGAAGCCCAGTGCATGCTGGGATAGCGACGATGAGGAGGAAGAAGAGTCGGCTGGTGTCTGAGCGGACGGACGCCATGTTTGATCTGATCAAAGGTCAGAAAAACAGAAACGCTCCGAGAGCCTCTGAGCACACGAGTCCTGAAGTACTCTGAAACCCCCACTCTTTATATTCATTTCAAATACTTTCTCCTTTCTTTAGAGTCTCAGCTTTTCTCCTGATGTTTCACCTTTACTTTATTTAAAGAAGGATAAATGGACACTTTAAACACATCTTTCAAACAAAAGAAGAATACATTATATTTAGACACACAGCTAATTCTATTTTTCCAAATAAAAGCCCCTAAATAAACACCTTAGTGTTCAGATCTACATCCCATGATGTCCTCAATGCTTAGTGTTCAGATATACATCCCATGAAGTCCTCAATGCCTAGTGTTCAGATATACATCCCATGATGTCCTCAATGCTTAGTGTTCAGATATACATCCCATGAAGTCCTCAATGCCTAGTGTTCAGATATACATCCCATGATGTCCTCAATGCTTAGTGTTCAGATATACATCCCATGAAGTCCTCAATGCTTAGTGTTCAGATATACATCTCATGATGTCCTCAATGCCTAGTGTTCAGATATACATCCCATGAAGTCCTCAATGCCTAGTGTTCAGATATACATCTCATGATGTCCTCAATGCTTAGTGTTCAGATATACATCCCATGAAGTCCTCAATGCCTAGTGTTCAGATATACATCTCATGATGTCCTCAATGCTTAGTGTTCAGATATACATCCCATGAAGTCCTCAATGCCTAGTGTTCAGATATACATCCCATGAAGTCCTCAATGCTTAGTGTTCAGATATACATCCCATGATGTCCTCAATGCCTAGTGTTCAGATATACATCCCATGAAGTCCTCAATGCTTAGTGTTGAGATATACATCCCATGATGTCCTCAATGCCTAGTGTTCAGATATACATCCCATGATGTCCTCAATGCTTAGTGTTCAGATATACATCCCATGATGTCCTCAATGCTTAGTGTTCAGATATACATCTCATGATGTCCTCAATGCTTAGTGTTGAGATATACATCCCATGATGTCCTCAATGCCTAGTGTTCAGATATACATCCCATGATGTCCTCAATGCTTAGTGTTCAGATATACATCCCATGAAGTCCTCAATGCCTAGTGTTCAGATATACATCTCATGATGTCCTCAATGCTTAGTGTTCAGATATACATCCCATGATGTCCTCAATGCTTAGTGTTCAGATATACATCTCATGATGTCCTCAATGCTTAGTGTTCAGATATATATCCCATGATGTCCTCAATGCTTAGTGTTCAGATATACATCCCATGATGTCCTCAATGCCTAGTGTTCAGATATACATCTCATGATGTCCTCAATGCTTAATGTTCAGATATACATCTCATGATGTCCTCAATGCCTAGTGTTCAGATATACATCTCATGATGTCCTCAATGCCTAGTGTTCAGATATACATCTCATGATGTCCTCAATGCTTAGTGTTCAGATATATATCCCATGATGTCCTCAATGCTTAGTGTTCAGATATACATCTCATGATGTCCTCAATGCTTAGTGTTCAGATATATATCCCATGATGTCCTCAATGCTTAGTGTTCAGATATACATCCCATGATGTCCTCAATGCCTAGTGTTCAGATATACATCTCATGATGTCCTCAATGCCTTAATGTTCAGATATACATCCCATGATGTCCTCAATGCCTAGTGTTCAGATATACATCTCATGATTTCCTCAATGCCTAGTGTTCAGATATACATCCCATGATGTCCTCAATGCCTATAGTTCAGATATACATCTCATGATGTCCTCAATGCTTAATGTTCAGATATACATCCCATGATGTCCTCAATGCCTAGTGTTCAGATATACATCTCATGATTTCCTCAATGCCTAGTGTTCAGATATACATCTCATGATGTCCTCAATGCTTAGTGTTCAGATATACATCTCATGATGTCCTCAATGCTTAGTGTTCAGATATATATCCCATGATGTCCTCAATGCATAGTGTTCAGATATACATCCCATGATGTCCTCAATGCTTAGTGTTCAGATATATATCCCATGATGTCCTCAATGCATAGTGTTCAGATATACATCTCATGATGTCCTCAATGCTTAGTGTTCAGATATATATCCCATGATGTCCTCAATGCATAGTGTTCAGATATACATCTCATGATGTCCTCAATGCCTAGTGTTCAGATATACATCTCATGATGTCCTCAATGCTTAGTGTTCAGATATATATCCCATGATGTCCTCAATGCATAGTGTTCAGATATACATCTCATGATGTCCTCAATGCCTAGTGTTCAGATATACATCTCATGATGTCCTCAATGCTTAATGTTCAGATATACATCCCATGATGTCCTCAATGCCTAGTGTTCAGATATACATCTCATGATTTCCTCAATGCCTAGTGTTCAGATATACATCTCATGATGTCCTCAATGCCTAGTGTTCAGATATACATCTCATGATGTCCTCAATGCCTAGTGTTCAGATATACATCCCATGATGTCCTCAATGCTTAGTGTTCAGATATACATCCCATGATGTCCTCAATGCCTAGTGTTCAGATATACATCCCATGATGTCCTCAATGCTTAGTGTTCTGATATACATCTCATGATGTCCTCAATGCTTAGTGTTCAGATATACATCTCATGATGTCCTCAATGCCTAGTGTTCAGATATACATCTCATGATGTCCTCAATGCTTAGTGTTCAGATATACATCTCATGATGTCCTCAATGCTTAATGTTCAGATATACATCTCATGATGTCCTCAATGCCTAGTGTTCAGATATACATCTCATGATGTCCTCAATGCTTAGTGTTCAGATATACATCCCATGATGTCCTCAATGCTTAGTGTTCAGATATACATCCCATGATGTCCTCAATGCCTAGTGTTCAGATATACATCTCATGATGTCCTCAATGCTTAATGTTCAGATATACATCCCATGATGTCCTCAATGCCTAGTGTTCAGATATACATCTCATGATGTCCTCAATGCTTAATGTTCAGATATACATCCCATGATGTCCTCAATGCCTAGTGTTCAGATATACATCCCATGATGTCCTCAATGCTTAATGTTCAGATATACATCTCATGATGTCCTCAATGCCTAGTGTTCAGATATACATCTCATGATGTCCTCAATGCTTAGTGTTCAGATATACATCTCATGATGTCCTCAATGCTTAGTGTTCAGATATACATCCCATGATGTCCTCAATGCTTAGTGTTCAGATATACATCCCATGATGTCCTCAATGCCTAGTGTTCAGATATACATCCCATGATGTCCTCAATGCTTAGTGTTCAGATATACATCCCATGATGTCCTCAATGCTTAGTGTTCAGATATACATCCCATGATGTCCTCAATGCTTAGTGTTCAGATATACATCTCATGATGTCCTCAATGCTTAGTGTTCAGATATACATCTCATGATGTCCTCAATGCTTAATGTTCAGATATACATCCCATGATGTCCTCAATGCCTAGTGTTCAGATATACATCTCATGATGTCCTCAATGCCTAGTGTTCAGATATACATCCCATGATGTCCTCAATGCTTAGTGTTCAGATATACATCCCATGATGTCCTCAATGCTTAATGTTCAGATATACATCCCATGATGTCCTCAATGCCTAGTGTTCAGATATACATCCCATGATGTCCTCAATGCTTAGTGTTCAGATATACATCTCATGATGTCCTCAATGCTTAGTGTTCAGATATACATCTCATGATGTCCTCAATGCTTAGTGTTCAGATATACATCTCATGATGTCCTCAATGCTTAGTGTTCAGATATACATCTCATGATGTCCTCAATGCTTAATGTTCAGATATACATCCCATGATGTCCTCAATGTTTAGTGTTCAGATCTACATCCCATGATGTCCTCAATGCTTAATGTTCAGATATACATCCCATGATGTCCTCAATGCTTAGTGTTCAGATATACATCTCATGATGTCCTCAATGCTTAGTGTTCAGATATACATCTCATGATGTCCTCAATGCTTAGTGTTCAGATATACATCTCATGATGTCCTCAATGCTTAGTGTTCAGATATACATCTCATGATGTCCTCAATGCTTAATGTTCAGATATACATCCCATGATGTCCTCAATGCCTAGTGTTCAGATATACATCTCATGATGTCCTCAATGCCTAGTGTTCAGATATACATCCCATGATGTCCTCAATGCTTAGTGTTCAGATATACATCCCATGATGTCCTCAATGCTTAATGTTCAGATATACATCCCATGATGTCCTCAATGCCTAGTGTTCAGATATACATCCCATGATGTCCTCAATGCTTAGTGTTCAGATATACATCTCATGATGTCCTCAATGCTTAGTGTTCAGATATACATCTCATGATGTCCTCAATGCTTAGTGTTCAGATATACATCTCATGATGTCCTCAATGCTTAGTGTTCAGATATACATCTCATGATGTCCTCAATGCCTAGTGTTCAGATATACATCTCATGATGTCCTCAATGCCTAGTGTTCAGATATACATCCCATGATGTCCTCAATGCTTAGTGTTCAGATATACATCCCATGATGTCCTCAATGCCTAGTGTTCAGATATACATCTCATGATGTCCTCAATGCTTAATGTTCAGATATACATCCCATGATGTCCTCAATGCCTAGTGTTCAGATATACATCCCATGATTTCCTCAATGCTTAGTGTTCAGATATACATCCCATGATTTCCTCAATGCCTAGTGTTCAGATATACATCACATGATGTCCTCAATGCTTAGTGTTCAGATATACATCTCATGATGTCCTCAATGCTTAGTGTTCAGATATACATCTCATGATGTCCTCAATGCTTAGTGTTCAGATATACATCTCATGATGTCCTCAATGCTTAGTGTTCAGATATACATCTCATGATGTCCTCAATGCCTAGTGTTCAGATATACATCCCATGATGTCCTCAATGCCTAGTGTTCAGATATACATCCCATGATATCCTCAATGCCTAGTGTTCAGATATACATCCCATGATGTCCTCAATGCCTAGTGTTCAGATATACATCTCATGATGTCCTCAATGCCTAGTGTTCAGATATACATCTCATGATGTCCTCAATGCTTAGTGTTCAGATATACATCCCATGATGTCCTCAATGCCTAGTGTTCAGATATACATCTCATGATGTCTTCAATGCTTAGTGTTCAGATATACATCTCATGATGTCCTCAATGCCTTGTTTTCAGATATACATCTCATGATGTCCTCAATGCTTAGTGTTCAGATATACATCCCATGATGTCCTCAATGCCTAGTGTTCAGATATACATCTCATGATGTCCTCAATGCTTAGTGTTCAGATATACATCTCATGATTTCCTCAATGCCTAGTGTTCAGATATACATCTCATGATGTCCTCAATGCCTAGTGTTCAGATATACATCTCATGATTTCCTCAATGCTTAGTGTTCAGATATACATCCCATGATGTCCTCAATGCCTAGTGTTCAGATATACATCCCATGATGTCCTCAATGCTTAGTGTTCAGATATACATCCCATGATGTCCTCAATGCCTAGTGTTCAGATATACATCCCATGATGTCCTCAATGCCTAGTGTTCAGATATACATCCCATGATGTCCTCAATGCCTAGTGTTCAGATATACATATCATGATGTCCTCAATGCTTAGTGTTCAGATATACATCCCATGATGTCCTCAATGCTTAGTGTTCAGATATACATCCCATGATGTCCTCAATGCTTAGTGTTCAGATATACATCTCATGATTTCCTCAATGCTTAGTGTTCAGATATACATCTCATGATGTCCTCAATGCTTAGTGTTCAGATATACATCCCATGATGTCCTCAATGCCTAGTGTTCAGATATACATCCCATGATGTCCTCAATGCTTAGTGTTCAGATATACATCCCATGATGTCCTCAATGTTTAGTGTTCAGATATACATCCCATGATGTCCTCAATGCCTAGTGTTCAGATATACATCCCATGATGTCCTCAATGCTTAGTGTTCAGATATACATCCCATGATGTCCTCAATGCTTAGTGTTCAGATATACATCCCATGATGTCCTCAATGCCTAGTGTTCAGATATACATCCCATGATGTCCTCAATGTTTAGTGTTCAGATATACATCTCTTGATATCCTCAATGCTTAGTGTTCAGATATACATCCCATGATGTCCTCAATGCCTTGTGTTCAGATATACATCTCATGATGTCCTCAATGCTTAGTGTTCAGATATACATCCCATGATGTCCTCAATGCCTAGTGTTCAGATATACATCTCATGATGTCCTCAATGCTTAGTGTTCAGATATACATCTCATGATTTCCTCAATGCCTAGTGTTCAGATATACATCTCATGATGTCCTCAATGCCTAGTGTTCAGATATACATCCCATGATGTCCTCAATGCCTAGTGTTCAGATATACATCCCATGATGTCCTCAATGCTTAGTGTTCAGATATACATCCCATGATGTCCTCAATGTTTAGTGTTCAGATATACATCCCATGATGTCCTCAATGCCTAGTGTTCAGATATACATCCCATGATGTCCTCAATGCTTAGTGTTCAGATATACATCCCATGATGTCCTCAATGCTTAGTGTTCAGATATACATCCCATGATGTCCTCAATGCCTAGTGTTCAGATATACATCCCATGATGTCCTCAATGTTTAGTGTTCAGATATACATCTCTTGATATCCTCAATGCTTAGTGTTCAGATATACATCCCATGATGTCCTCAATGCTTAGTGTTCAGATATACATCCCATGATGTCCTCAATGCCTAGTGTTCAGATATACATCCCATGATGTCCTCAATGCTTAGTGTTCAGATATACATCCCATGATGTCCTCAATGCTTTGTGTTCAGATATACATCCCATGATGTCCTCAATGCCTAGTGTTCAGATATACATCTCATGATGTCCTCAATGCTTAATGTTCAGATATACATCTCATGATGTCCTCAATGCTTAATGTTCAGATATACATCTCATGATGTCCTCAATGCTTAGTGTTCAGATATACATCTCATGATGTCCTCAATGCTTAGTGTTCAGATATATATCCCATGAAGTCCTCAATGCTTAGTGTTCAGATATACATTACATTACATTACATTGCATTTAGCTGACGCTTTTGTCCAAAGCGACTTACAATAAGTACATTCGACCAGGAAGACACAACCTTGAAGAAAACAGAATCATATAAGTATATCAGGTTTCATAGAGCCAAACATTTCAAGTGCTACTCAACTGGCTTTAGGTAATCCAGTCCTTTATTGGTATAAAAGTGCTTCGTTAATCGTTCTAACGCTCGAAGTGGAGTCGAAAGAGATGAGTTTTCAGTTTGCGCCGGAAGATGTGCAAGCTATCTGCCGTCCTGATGTCAATGGGGAGCTCATTCCACCATCTTGGAGCCAGGACAGCAAACCCACGTGTTTTCGCCGATGGGAACTTGGGTCCCCCTCGCAGCGAGGGCGCAACGAGTCGTTTGGCTGATGCAGAGCGTAGTGCACGCGCTGGGGTGTACGGTTTAACCATGTCCTGGATGTAGGAAGGGCCAGATCCATTCGCAGCACGGTAAGCAAGTACCAGTGTCTTGAAGTGGATTCTAGCAGTTACCGGAAGCCAGTGAAGGGAGCGGAGGAGCGGAGTGGTGTGGGAGAATTTAGGAAGGTTGAAAACCAGACGAGCCGCTGCATTCTGGATGAGCTGCAGAGGTCGGATGGCACATGCAGGTAGACCAGCCAGGAGGGAGTTGCAGTAGTCTAGGCGTGAGATGACGAGAGCCTGGACCAGAACCTGAGTCGCTTTCTGAGTCAGCTGGGGACGTATCTTCCTGATGTTGTAAAGCGTGTATCTGCAGCAGCGGGTTGTAGCAGCGATGTTTGCAGTGAAGGACAGGTTGTTATCTAGGGTCACACCCAGATTCCTTGCAGTCTGAGTCGGGGAAACAACTGAGGTGCCGATGTTGATTGTTCAGGTCAAGAGTTGGACAATCTTTTCCCGGGAGGAAGAGCAGCTCAGTCTTGTCAAGGTTGAGCTTGAGGTGGTGAGCAGACATCCACTGAGAGATGTCAGCTAGACAAGCAGAGATGCGTGCGACGACCTGGGTCTCTGAGCGGGGGAAAGGACAGAATTAATTGGGTGTCGTCAGCGTAGCAGTGGTAAGAAAAACCATGCGGGCTAATGACTGATCCGAGCGAGTTTGTGTACAAGGAGAAGAGGAGGGGACCAAGAACAGAGCCCTGAGGGACCCCCTGTAGTTAATTGACAAGGGTCGGACTCAGACCCTCTCCAAGTCACCCTGTAGGTACGGTCTTTCAGGTATGAGGTGAGGAGGGAAAGTGCAGAGCCAGAAACTCCAAGTTTTTGGAGAGTGCGAAGGAGGATCTGATGATTCACCGTGTCGAATGCAGCAGACAGGTCCAACAGGATGATGACAGAGGAGAGGGATGCAGTTTTGGCAGTGTGCAGTTCCTCCGTGACAGCAATGAGAGCAGTTTCTGTGGAGTGACCTGCCTTGAAACCAGACTGGTGCGGATCCAGAAGGTTGTTCTGATGGAGATAACAGGAGAGTTGTTTAAAGACAGCGCGTTCAAGTGATTTAGACAGGAACGGGAGGAGAGAGACAGGCCTGTAGTTTATAACATCAGACGGGTTGAGAGTGGGTTTCTTTAGGAGAGGGTTTACTCTTGCCTCCTTGAGACTGTTTGGAAAGTGACCAGAAGTTAGAGAAGTGTTGATGAAATGGGTGAGAAACGGTAGAATATCAGGAGCGATAGTCTGAAGGCATCCCATGATGTCCTCAATGTTTAGTGTTCAGATATACATCCCATGATGTCCTCAATGTTTAGTGTTCAGATATACATCTCATGATGTCCTCAATGCTTAGTGTTCAGATATACATCTCTTGATATCCTCAATGCTTAGTGTTCAGATATACATCCCATGATGTCCTCAATGCTTAGTGTTCAGATATACATCCCATGATGTCCTCAATGCCTAGTGTTCAGATATACATCCCATGATGTCCTCAATGCTTAGTGTTCAGATATACATCCCATGATGTCCTCAATGTTTAGTGTTCAGATATACATCTCATGATGTCCTCAATGCTTAGTGTTCAGATATACATCCCATGATGTCCTCAATGCCTAGTGTTCAGATATACATCCCATGATGTCCTCAATGCTTAGTGTTCAGATATACATCCCATGATGTCCTCAATGCTTAGTGTTCAGATATACATCTCATGATGTCCTCAATGCTTAGTGGTCAGATATACATCTCATGATGTCCTCAATGCCTAGTGTTCAGATATACATCCCATGATGTCCTCAATGCTTAGTGTTCAGATATATATCCCATGATGTCCTCAATGCTTAGTGTTCAGATATACATCTCATGATGTCCTCAATGCTTAGTGTTCAGATATACATCTCATGATGTCCTCAATGCTTAGTGTTCAGATATACATCTCATGATGTCCTCAATGCTTAGTGTTCAGATATACATCCCATGATGTCCTCAATGCTTAGTGTTCAGATATACATCCCATGATGTCCTCAATGCTTAGTGTTCAGATATACATCCCATGTTGTCCTCAATGCCTAGTGTTCAGATATACATCTCATGATGTCCTCAATGCTTAGTGGTCAGATATACATCTCATGATGTCCTCAATGCTTAGTGTTCAGATATACATCTCATGATGTCCTCAATTAAACACAGACAGTGGCAGAACTTCAGTGTTAGTATTATTAGATCTCAGAGCTGCGTTTGACACTGTTGACCACAGCATATTACTTGACCGACTGGAAAACTGGGTGGGACTTTCGGAAACAGTTCTAAATTGGTTTGAATCCTACTTAAAGGACAGAAACAACTTTGTTTCTATAGGTACATACACATCTGACAAATATGACATGTGGGGTTCCTCAAGGCTCCATCTTGGGGCCTCTTCTCTTTAACATCTACATGCTACCACTGGCTCAGATAATGAAAAACAACTAAATAAGTTACCATAGCTATGCAGATGACACACACATTTACGTAACCATTTCACCAGGAGACTATGCTCCAATTCAAACACTGAGTAAGTGCATTGAACAAATCAATGACTGGATGTGTCAGAACTTTCTCCAATTAAACAAAGATAAAACTGAGGTAATGGTTTTTGGAGCCAAGTCAGAACGTATAAAAGTTAGCGCTGAGCTTCAGTCTGCAATGTTCAAAACAACAGATAGAGCCAGAAATCTAGGTGTAGTCATGGACTCTGACCTGAGTTTCAACAGTCACATTAAAACAGTTACTAAATCAGCCTACTATCACCTACAGAACATATCTAGGATTAAAAGACTAATGTCACAGCAGGATCTGGAGAAACGTGTCCATGCTTTTATCTTCAGTAGACTGGACTACTGCAATGGTGTCTTCACAGGTCTCACTAAAACATCTATTAGGAAGCTGCATCTGATTCAGAACGCCGCTGCTCGAGTCCTCACTAACACTAAGAAAGTGGATCACATCACTCCTGTTCTGAAGTCTTTACACTGGCTTCCTGTGTGTCAAAGAATAGATTTCTAAATACTGCTGCTGGTTTATAAAGCACTGAATGGTTTAGTCCCAAAATACATTTCTGACCTCCTGCTAAATGATGAAGCATCCAGATCTCTCAGGTCTTCAGGGACTGGTCAGCTTTCTGTCCCCAGAGTCAGAACTAAACATGGAGAAGCAGCGTTCAGTTATTATGCTCCAAATATCTGGAACAAGCTCCCAGAAACCTGCAGGTCCGCTGCAACTCTGACTACTTTCAAATCCAGCAAGAAGACTTTTCTTTTTGTCGCTGCTTTTAATTGAACTATTCATATCTTAGACTGCACTGTAACTTTTATCCATGTATTTTTCTTTTAATGTTTATTTTATTAGTTTTTATTTTTAATGCTTAATGTCTTTCATTTTTTGTAAAGCACTTTGAATTGCCTTGTGTTGAAAAGTGCTATATAAATAAACTTGCCTTGCCTCAATGCCTAGTGTTCAGATATACATCTCATGATGTCCTCAATGCCTAGAATATTATGAATTTATCCAACAATACATTTGGTTTAAAATATTTACATTATTTCATTCTTTCACTTAATCACATGAGAGAATATTAATATGTATGTGTCATCAAACTGAGACTAAGTGCAGCAGCACATTCCTGAACAGACGTCAGGGTTGGTGGTCAACGTCAACAGGCAGACAGGTTAAATATCTAGAAGTAAAGACAGAAATATTCCCTCACAGTAGTAATATTCTACCTATTGATTCCTTTTTCTACAATATTTAAAAGTTAAACACTGAAATAATATTTTAATTATTATATTTAAAATCCAATAAATAATATCTGAGACATTTTAAGTCTTTATTTTTAATAATTTAAAAACTAACAAACAAACATAAGCAGAGCAAATCATTTTATTAATACACAAATAACATTTTATTTCATAAATGTTCTGATTAGCTCTGTTGTGATTGGTCAACATCTTAGAGAAGTCCCGCCCCTTAGCCTATCACGTTCAGAGTGTTGGAGCGCCGGCCAATAGGAGCGTGTTATTTGATGTTCTTCAGGATGAGAGGGATGGTCTCTCTGGCGTCTCTAAGCTCCTCCCTCCACTCCTCTGGGACTCCGCCCCCTCTGAATGCCCCCCCCGCCCCCAGCAGAGCACCCAATGCCGCGCCTCGATTACAGTTCTCACCTGGAGGGACAAACACAGGTAAGAGACACGAACAGGTAAGAGACACAAACACAGGTGATGCATTATAGATTAAATATGATATATATTAAAGAGAGCTGAGACCTCCACAGTTGGTGTTGGTGAGGATTCCTGCTGCCGCGTCGTCGTGGAACTCAAGAGCCAAATAGAAGAGACTGGAGAGAGCGCCTGCAATACACAGAGGGAATATACAATTGTATATGTATATATATATATTAGGGCTGTCAAACGATTAAAAATTGTAATCAGATTAATCACAGCTTAAAAATTAATTAATCATGATTAATCACCATTCGAACTATGTCCAAAATATGCCATTTATTTATGTATATTGTTGTGGGAATGGAAAGATAAATGAAAGAAGGCGGATATATATATCAGTCATTTTGTACCTTAAAAAGCATTTAAATACCGCATTTAAAATCTGATGAACTCAGTGTGCATCTGGACCCGGTAACGACATTACCTATTGACGCAGCAATCACTGTAAGTTATATTCTTGTTTAATTAGACTTCTCTGTTTCATTTATTCGACTCTGTATAAATTGTTATTGTAGCGTAAACGGCTAAATCGCGTTTGAGAGATTTTAAATCTCAGATCTGCTCAGGCGAAACCTGCTTTACAGGTCTCAGCACTCAAGCCTGCATTAATATAGGCACGGCCAGTCTATTGTCGCCCATCAGCTGTAGATAGTTAACTAATTAGAGGGCCGTGGCCCTACAGCTGTGTGAACTGAGCTATCAGGCGTCCATTTTGGGTAGCTCTTTCCTGGAGCGTCAGCTTCAGCGTCAGACAGGCTAAGACTGACAAAGACATTGGAGTCCTGCGGGAGTAAGACTGACAAAGACATTGGAGTCCTGCGGGAGTCACGAGGGAGGCAAAGAGGAGGCAATATCCTACTCTGATTGAGCTAAGTATCGTTGGTGTCTTATTTATCTTTTCTTTAGTTTTCTAGCCCCTCATGCTATAATCATGTGTATTTTCTCTATTCCTGTTCATGTGTCTTCTCGCAATTATCACTGGCCCCGTGTATCTCCTAATCGATATAACCGGCCTGCTCTCGTCTATCCCACGTGCTCCACTGAGATCCAACATCTAGTTTCTGGCGGCCTGTGGAACTGCCAGTCAGCTGTTCCTAAGGCTGACTTCATCTCTGGCTACGCCTCCCTGCAGCCTCTGGATTTCCTTGCTCTCACTGAGACCTGGATTACTCCATCCAACACATCCACCCCAGCAGCTCTCTCCACTGCATATTCCTTCTCCCATACACCCAGACCCACTGGCAGAGGAGGTGGCACTGGTCTCCTGCTCTCTCCCAAATGGAGCTTTTCCCTCTTCAAGCTACCTAACTTCACTCCTTCCACCTTTGAGTTCCATGCCGTCACAGTAACCCATCCTATACAGTTAACCATTGTTGTTCTCTACCGTCCACCAGGCGCCTTGGGGGACTTCTTGGAGGAATTAGATCATCTCCTCTCACTCATCCCTGAAACTGGCCCTCCCGCTGTACTTCTCGGAGACTTCAACCTCCAGACGGGGAAGATAGACGAACTAACATCTCTGTTAACCGCCTTTGCTTTCTCACTGTCTCCGTCCCCACCGACTCATAAAGCTGGCAATGTCCTTGATCTCATATTCTCAAGGAACTGCGCTACTTCTAACCTCTCTGTAAACCCGCTCCACACATCCGATCACTTCTTCATTTCATTCTCTCTATCCCTTTCCAAACATAACAAACTAATCTCTTCCCATCCTGCACTTGTCCGCCGTAACCTTCGCTCCCTCTCCCCCTCTACCTTTGCCTCATCGGTGCTCTCAGCCCTCCCTTCCTCTGACTCGTTCCAACTCCTGCCACCAAACTCTGCTGCAGAAACTCTCCTCTCTACTCTCTCATCCACTCTGGACTCGCTCTGTCCTCTCACATCTCGGCAGGCTCGTCAGTCCCCTCCTGCTCCCTGGCTAAATGACGCACTGCGTGCTAATAGAACCGTCCTTAGGGCAGCAGAGCGGAAATGGTGGAAATCCAAACACCGTGACGACCTCCTAACCTATCAAGCTCTCCTCTCCTCTTTCTCTGCTTCGATCTCTCAGGCAAAAAGCACTTTCTTTCAAGATAAGATCCAATCTTCCTATTCCAATCCTAAAAAACTATTTTCCATCTTCTCCACCCTCTTGGACCCTCCCAAAGCCCCTTCCCCCTCCTCCCTCCTGGACCCCCCCAAAGCCCCTTCCCCCTCCACCCTCTTGGACCCTCCAAAAGCTCCTCCCCCCTCCACCCTCCTGGACCCCCCCAAAACCCTATTTTCCATCTTCTCCTCCCTCTTGGACCCTCCAAAAGCTCCTCCCCCCTCCTCACTTCTGTCAAGCGACTTTGTTACCCACTTTGAAAAAAAGGTTGATGATATTCGCTCTTCTTTTTCTGACTCACCTTTACTCACCGCTGGGTCACCAGACCCTCCTTCCACCAACACACTAACCTCCTTTTCCCCTCTCTCTCCAAGTGAGGTTCTTACCCTCATTACCTCTGCCCGCCCTACCACCTGTCCTCTGGACCCTATCCCTTCAAACCTCCTTCAGACTATCGCTCCTGATATTCTACCGTTTCTCACCCATTTCATCAACACTTCTCTAACTTCTGGTCACTTTCCAAACAGTCTCAAGGAGGCAAGAGTAAACCCTCTCCTAAAGAAACCCACTCTCAACCCGTCTGATGTTATAAACTACAGGCCTGTCTCTCTCCTCCCGTTCCTGTCTAAATCACTTGAACGCGCTGTCTTTAAACAACTCTCATGTTATCTCCATCAGAACAACCTTCTGGATCCGCACCAGTCTGGTTTCAAGGCAGGTTACTCCACAGAAACTGCTCTCCTTGCTGTCACGGAGGAACTGCACACTGCCAAAACTGCATCCCTCTCCTCTGTCATCATCCTGTTGGACCTGTCTGCTGCATTCGACACGGTGAATCATCAGATCCTCCTTCGCACTCTCCAAAAACTTGGAGTTTCAGGCTCTGCACTTTCCCTCCTCACCTCATACCTGAAAGACCGTACCTACAGGGTGACTTGGAGAGGGTCTGAGTCCGACCCTTGTCAATTAACTACGGGGGTCCCTCAGGGCTCTGTTCTTGGTCCCCTCCTCTTCTCCCTGTACACAAACTCGCTCGGATCAGTCATTAGCCCGCATGGTTTTTCTTACCACTGCTACGCTGACGACACCCAATTAATTCTGTCCTTTCCCCGCTCAGAGACCCAGGTCGTCGCACGCATCTCTGCTTGTCTAGCTGACATCTCTCAGTGGATGTCTGCTCACCACCTCAAGCTCAACCTTGACAAGACTGAGCTGCTCTTCCTCCCGGGAAAAGATTGTCCAACTCTTGACCTAACAATCAACATCGGCACCTCAGTTGTTTCCCCGACTCAGACTGCAAGGAATCTGGGTGTGACCCTAGATAACAACCTGTCCTTCACTGCAAACATCGCTGCTACAACCCGTTGCTGCAGATACACGCTTTACAACATCAGGAAGATACGTCCCCAGCTGACTCAGAAAGCGACTCAGGTTCTGGTCCAGGCTCTCGTCATCTCACGCCTAGACTACTGCAACTCCCTCCTGGCTGGTCTACCTGCATGTGCCATCCGACCTCTGCAGCTCATCCAGAATGCAGCGGCTCGTCTGGTCTTCAACCTTCCTAAATTCTCCCACACCACTCCGCTCCTCCGCTCCCTTCACTGGCTTCCGGTAACTGCTAGAATCCACTTCAAGACACTGGTATTTGCTTTACCATGCTGCGAATGGATCTGGCCCTTCCTACATCCAGGACATGGTTAAACCGTACACCCCAGCGCGTGCACTACGCTCTGCATCAGCCAAACGACTCGTTGCACCCTCGCTGCGAGGGGGACCCAAGTTCCCATCGGCGAAAACACGTGGGTTTGCTGTCCTGGCTCCAAGATGGTGGAATGAGCTCCCCATTGACATCAGGACGGCAGATAGCTTACACACCTTCCAGACTGAAAACGCATCTCTTTCGACTCCACTTCGAGCGTTAGAACTATTAACGAAGCACTTTTATACTAATAAAGGGCTGGCTTATCTAAAGCCAGTTGAGTAGCACTTGAAATGTTTGGCTCTATGAAACCTGATGTACTTTATGATTCTGTTTTCTTCAAGGTTGTGTCTTCCTGGTCGAATGCACTTATTGTAAGTCGCTTTGGATAAAAGCGTCAGCTAAATGCAATGTAATGTAATGTAATATATCCATTTAACATACAGTAACTATGTTTATTATAACATGTTTCTGCCTGTCAAAATGAAAGACAACCCACACACCTATCAATCATCAAACCGTGGGGTCTTAATTCATTACGTGTTGATTTCTATCAACGGGGGAGTACTTCAGGAAAGTCGACAGAGGGGGGGGGCTAGTGGAGTACTTCGTGACCATAGAGTGTGAACGTTGTGATCAGCTGTTTTAGCGCAGTTCTCCAGTGAAGGGGGGGAGTCTCCCTCCGCAGCCGGTTGGCGTAGTTTTGGCACAATTCCGTTGTACAGACCGACGTTAACAGCAGCCCTGTCTGTGCACACGGAGACCGACTCTGTCGTCCGGTGATCTAACCGCCTTCTGGAAAAGCTTCACAAGTACGTCGGTACGCAAATGCGCTTTGTGACACAAGTGACGGTACGCATTTCAGATTACGCACATAACCTACGTACCAGTTATGTGCACCCCTGTACTACAGCAAAAGTATTCTCCGTCGGGACTTCCTGCAACAACACCACGCCATTATCAAAGATGTTCTATTGAGAAGACGATCACTACGTGACAAAAGTTTTCAAAACCGTGGCTACTGAAATCAATCTTACTAACTGCTGTCTGTGCAATTTACTCCGCGAGTTGGCAGACTTTATTTTGCTTACTTTAACATTTTTGGCATGGTGGGGCTAAGCCATTTCTTGGTATGGGTGTAGCCTACCCCAGCCATACCCTGGCGCTGCCACTGGTGGCACGTATGGGGCGGGCCATTCTGCACATGCGTTAAATGCGTTAAATATTTTAACGCAATTAATTCAAAAAATTAATTACCGCCGTTAACGCGATAATTTTGACAGCACTAATATATATATATATATATATATATATATATATACAGTGGGGCAAACAAGTATTTAGTCAGCCACCAATTGTGCAAGTTCTCCCACTTAAAAAGATGAGAGGCCTGTAATGTTCATCCTAGCTACACCTCAACTATGAGAGACAGAATGGGGGCAAAGAATCCAGTTAATCACATTGTAGGATTTTTAAAGAATTTATTTGCAAATGATGGTGGAAAATAAGTATTTGGTCAATAACAAAAGTTCATCTCAATACTTGGTTATATACCCTTTGTTGGCAATGACAGAGGTGAAACGTTTTCTGTAAGTCTTCACAAGGTGTTCACACACTGTTGCTGGTGTTTTGGCCCATTCCTCCATGCAGATCTGAGGTTACCTACTGTAACCCAGCTTCTTTGAGTAAATGGCGCAGCCCTCTAAGGCTATCGCTATTGGGTAATCCCTCTGCGCCCCCGCGCAGCACTGAAACACTTGTAGTCCACGCCCACCCGCTAGGTGGGCCCCACCCTCGGGCTTCCTTCCGGTATAAATAGGAAGGGGGCCCGGCAATCTGCTCCCATACAAAATAACTTTTCTTCAGCTATTCGTAGAGCCAGTGGGGCCCAGTGCTTAGAGGGCTGCGCCATCTACTCATAGAAGCTGGGTTACAGTAGGTAACCTCAGTTCTATTTCGTATATGGCTTCGCCCTCTAAGGCTATCGCTATTGGGTTAAGGGCGAAGCATGATGTAGTCTGCGCCCCACTGGGTCCGTCCAGCACTAGAAGCACAGACACACCTGCACAATAACACACCCCTGCCTGTTGTGCCATGCGTAATGGCGCATCACCATCCGTGGAACATAGCAAAACATGCCTATCTTCCCGACGGGGTGAAGGCTGGGAACAATACATACCGACCGCTGTGAGAAAGTAGAGACGAAGGTCCCACCTTGCCCAGCGATCATAGAGGGGGAACAGCAGCTCTCTCCGTGTCAGCCAGGCCGCTCAGCTGGATCCCTGACGTCACTCACTCTGACCAGGCACTCCGTACGAAGTGTGTCAGAGTAAAGGGAACATCCCTCTCATACGAGGGGAAAAGGGCCGCTCTCTGTGTGCCGAGAGGCAGGAGAGAGGCGCACAGCTGGATCCCTGACGTCACTCACTCCGACAGGACACCCAGTACAGGGTGCGTCAGAGAGGAAAGGGAGACATCCCTCAAATAAAATTGAATAAATGAACAGGGGGAAGACCTGACGACGAGCCACGCCAGAGCCCTCGCCGCCGCTGCCCGTGAGGCAACCCAAGGTGGGCCTAGAGCGAAAGGGCTGTGAGGAGGCCTCCACACGCTGCATTTCACTCCGCCTCATCATGAGGCGCGTACACGCTCAGAGGATGGGTGGAGGTGTGTGCAGTGACATCCACATGAGGCGTTACCACGGCGCTCATGGGCTTATTGTGACCGTGTGTAGGTGGCGTATCTCGGACAGAGGAATGCCGCGAGGTCTGTGGTTTAATAACCGAAAAGTCATAACCACCAGGCCTCTGCAGCGAACCATGCTGCCTACTAATCAACAGATTGGAGGCAGCTGGTGTAGTTACTGTGCTCCGCAGCTTATTAATCGATAGATTAAATAGCGCAGGCTTTTGTAACGAACCCTGCTGGCTATTAACCGATAGGTCATAGGCAGCTGGTTCACCCAGGGTGGGGGATATGTGAAACACATTTGTAACTGATGACTCAGACCACATGTTGGGAAATAATCTTTTTTTATTTCACTCGCACTCCCCCCCCAAACCGTCAAAGCCGGCTCTGTTTTTCCGGCGGCTCTCGTGGAGCAGACGCCGAACGGGAGTACCTCACTCCCTTCTTACCCCCCTTCTCTGGTGGGGGGCCAGAGGTGCGGGACGGTGCCCCGGAGGCGCGGGACGGTGCCCCAGCCGCCGCTGATGGACGAGTCTGACGCCTCGGCTGTTGTTGCTGCGAGTGTCTGTCTGTCTGCCGCTGTGGCAGGGTTGGCTGCTGCTGCTGCCGCTGGTGCCGCTGCTGCTTCACCGCTGGCTGGAGCCAGCCGACGTGCTGGCGGATGTCCTCCGCTTGCTCCGATGCCGCCTTCATGGACTCAACCATGGCCAGGAACTGGGGTCCGAACAGCTCGTCCGAGCTGATCGGAGCGTCCAGCAAAACCTTCCTGGCTGGCTCTGTAACCGCTGCTTGTTGCAACCAGAGGTGGCGCTGGATCTGAGTCATCCAGGCTGTGATCCTTGCCTGGGAGACCGCCACGGCTGCGCACAGCATGAGTGCCGTGCTGGCCGCCTTAGCGATCTCTTCCGCCTCCTCTGGAGCCATGGTGGTGGACCGTTCGACCAACGTCACCACCGAGTTGGTCAGCAACGCGATGTTATTCGCTGCTGCAGACGCCTGGAACGCACACTGGTGCGCCCGGTCAGCCTGGCGGGCGACATACTGGTCCTTGGGGGCGGCCAACATAGGGCGCCGTCCGGCGACCAAGTTGGCCTGCCTAATCCCGAAGAACGCCGTTAAGCTCGGTTCCAGAGCGGGGGTGGTTGGAAAAACCTCGTCTGTGAACCCCTCCACCTTAGTGAAGGGGACAAAGGTGGCCACCAGAGCTCTTAAGGTCCTCGGGTTCGCCGCTGCCCCTTCCTGGTATCGCCTAATGGCGGGGAAGCGCGGCCAGATCGGGTCACTCCTGCCCTTCTGAACCCGGGAAAACACTCCGGCCATGTCATCCAGAGCCACCCTCTGCCGTCCTCGGGGAACGGGGAAACCTCTGCATGCTGCTGCTTTGCCGATTATTTCCGGCAGCTCCAGCATAATGCCACCCAACGCCGGTAGCGCCGTGGCCACGGAGATGGGGACCACGTGCTCGGCCGCCACCTCTGACTCTCGCTCCGACCCCGTCTCCCCCGTCCGGGGAAGAGGGGGGAGGGGAGAGCCGCATGGCGAGCCATGGAGGGAGACGGGGTAGGAGTCGTCCGACTCCTGCCCCCCACTCGCCTCCAGAAACAGGCTGTTGTCCCTGTTCTGGATGGGCCAGTCGTCTTCCTCACCCGCAGCAGCTAGAGCGTCCGCCCTTCGCTTCCTGTCGGATGATGGGAGACGAACACAATGTGAACATGCGATCTGCTGGCTGAGAGCCGCGTCCGCGTGCTCTGGCCCCAGGCAGGATGCGCATATTGGGTGCAAATCGTAGCTCATGATGTATCCCGTATTGCACGAAGGACACATGCGGACACAATCATTGCTGCTCATGATTCGATCTTCTTGTGCTTCAGTACTGCTGGTTGCTGAAGAAAAGAGGGAGCAGATTGCCGGGCACCCTTCCTATTTATACCGGCAGGAGGCCCGAGGGTGGGGCCCACCTGGCGGGTGGGCGTGGACTACAAGTGTTTCAGTGCTGCGCGGGGGCGCAGAGGGATAACCCAATAGCGATAGCCTTAGAGGGCGAAGCCATATACGAAATAGAACTCCTCTAGAGCAGTGATGTTTTGGGGCTGTCGCTGGGCAACACGGACTTTCAACTCCCTCCAAAGATTTTCTATGGGGTTGAGATCTGGAGACTGGCTAGGCCACTCCAGGACCTTGAAATGCTTCTTACGAAGCCACTCCTTCGTTGCCCGGGCGGTGTGTTTGGGATCATTGTCATGCTGAAAGACCCAGCCACGTTTCATCTTCAATGCCCTTGCTGATGGAAGGAGGTTGTCACTCAAAATCTCACGATACATGGCCCCATTCATTCTTTCCTTTACACGGATCAGTGGTCCTGGTCCCTTTGCAGAAACACAGCCCCAAAGCATGATGTTTCCACCCCCATGTTTCACAGTAGGTGTTCTTTGGATGCAACTCAGCATTCTTTCTCCTCCAAACACGTCTAGTTGAGTTTTTACCAGAAAGTTCTATTTTGGTTTCATCTGACCATATCACATTCTCCCAATCCTCTTCTGGATCATCTAAATGCTCTCTAGCAAACTTCAGACGGGCCTGGACATGTACTGGCTTAAGCAGGGGGACACGTCTGGCACTGCAGGATTTTAGTCCCTGGCGGCGTAGTGTGTTACTGATGGTAGCCTTTGTTACTTTGGTCCCAGCTCTCTGCAGGTCATTGACTAGGTCCCCCCGTGTGGTTCTGGGATCTTTGCTCACCGTTCTTGTGATCATTCTGACCCCACGGGGTGAGATCTTGCGTGGAGCCCCAGATCGAGGGAGATTATCAGTGGTCTTGTATGTCTTCCATTTTCTAATAATTGCTCCCACAGTTGATTTCTTCACACCAAGCTGCTTACCTATTGCAGATTCAGTCTTCCCAGCCTGGTGCAGGTCTACCATTTAGTTTCTGGTGTCCTTTGACAGCTCTTTGGTCTTGGCCATAGTGGAGTTTGGAGTGTGACTGTTAGAGGTTGTGGACAGGTGTCTTTTATACTGATAACGAGTTCAAACAGGTGCCATTAATACAGTTAACGAGTGGAGGACAGAGGAGGCTCTTAAAGAAGAAGTTACAGGTCTGTAAGAGCCAGAAATCTTGTTTGTTTGTAGGTGACCAAATACTTATTTTACTGAGGAATTTACCAATTCATTCATTAAAAATCCTACAATGTGATTTCCTGGATTCTTTCCCCCCATTCTGTCTCTCATAGTTGAAGTGTACCTAGGATGGACATTACAGGCCTCTCATCTTTTTAAGTGGGAGAACTTTAAAAAAAAAAAATGTATATATATATATGTATATATTAATAATAATAATAATAACAGTAATGTACCTTTGGTGTAGCAGGCGAGTCCCAGCTGATTAACAGCACTCTGATGAACCTGGAGACGCTGATCCGACCCAGCAGGGAACCTGACACACAAATAAATACAATAAAATAAATAAATAAATAAAATAAGATAATGATAATGATAATAATAATGATAGTATATCCACCTTGCTGCCTTGCTGCTGAACCCCCGGCAGGCGTCCCAGGCCTTGAGGCTCTTCAGAGCGCGCTCCGCCTCCCCCCGGACGCTCGCCCCCCCCAGCACCCTGTGGAGCGCCCCGCCGTACAGAGACACCCAGAGGGGAACCCTGGGGTGGGGGTGGGTCAGCTTCACCATCTCCACCGCACCTTGCACCTGGGGGGGGGGAGGGTGATGACACTCAAAAATCTGTCTTATATTCGGGTCGATACGGTACATTTTCGTATGAAGGCAGTCTCACCGCCTGCTCCAGAGGGGCGTGTGCTGCCAGCAGGATGAAGGGGAGGATCATGGGTAAACAGCCAATGGCGTCCAGCTGGGCGTCGGGCCGCGCCTCCCTCAGAGCGCGAACGCTACGCCGCTCCGCAAACTCCAACAGCTGGGAGACAACGGGACAAACACAACGAATAATACAACGGGACAAACACAACGAATAATACAACGGGACAGACACAACGAATAATACAACGGGACAAACACAACGAATAATACAACGGGACAAACACAACGAATAACACAACGGGACAAACACAACGAATAATACAACGGGACAGACACAACGAATAATACAACGGGACAGACACAACGAATAATACAACGGGACAGACACAACGAATAATACAACGGGACAGACACAACGAATAATACAACGGGACAAACACAACGAATAATACAACGGGACAGACACAACGAATAATACAACGGGACAGACGCAACGAATAACACAACGGGACAGACGCAACGAATAATACAACGGGACAAACACAACGAATAATACAACGGGACAGACACAACGAATAACACAACGGGACAAACACAGCGAATAATACAACGGGACAGACACAACGAATAATACAACGGGACAGACACAACGAATAACACAACGGGACAAACACAACGAATAATACAACGGGACAGACGCAACGAATAATACAACGGGACAGACACAACGAATAATACAACGGGACAGACACAACGAATAATACAACGGGACAGACACAACGAATAATACAACGGGACAGACACAACGAATAACACAACGGGACAGACGCAACGAATAATACAACGGGACAGACGCAACGAATAATACAACGGGACAGACGCAACGAATAATACAACGGGACAGACACAACGAATAATACAACGGGACAAACACAACGAATAATACAACGGGACAGACGCAACGAATAATACAACGGGACAGACGCAACGAATAATACAACGGGACAGACGCAACGAATAATACAACGGGACAGACACAACGAATAATACAACGGGACAGACACAACGAATAATACAACGGGACAGACACAACGAATAATACAACGGGACAAACACAACGAATAATACAACGGGACAGACACAACGAATAATACAACGGGACAGACACAACGAATAATACAACGGGACAGACACAACGAATAATACAACGGGACAGACACAACGAATAATACAACGGGACAGACACAACGAATAATACAACGGGACAAACACAACTTTAAAAGTAAAATGATAAAAATACGTTAATAAAACAGAGAGACCTGCAGGTGTCCGTGGTGGGTGTGCATGTTTTAGCTTTACCTGACAGGTGCGTTACTACAGGTGCGTTAGATCTACCTACAGGTGCGTTACTACAGGTGTGTTAGATCTACCTACAGGTGTGTTAGATCTACCTACAGGTGCGTTACTACAGGTGCGTTACAGGTGTGTTAGATCTACCTACAGGTGCGTTACAGGTGCGTTAGATCTACCTACAGGTGTGTTAGATCTACCTACAGGTGTGTTAGATCTACCTACAGGTGCGTTACAGGTGTGTTAGATCTACCTACAGGTGCGTTACAGGTGCGTTAGATCTACCTACAGGTGCGTTACAGGTGTGTTAGATCTACCTACAGGTGCGTTACAGGTGTGTTAGATCTACCTACAGGTGTGTTAGATCTACCTACAGGTGTGTTACAGGTGTGTTAGATCTACCTACAGGTGTGTTAGATCTACCTACAGGTGCGTTACAGGTGTGTTAGATCTACCTACAGGTGTGTTACAGGTGTGTTAGATCTACCTACAGGTGTGTTAGATCTACCTACAGGTGCGTTACAGGTGTGTTAGATCTAGCTACAGGTGTGTTAGATCTACCTACAGGTGTGTTAGATCTACCTACAGGTGCGTTACAGGTGCGTTAGATCTACCTACAGGTGCGTTACAGGTGTGTTAGATCTACCTACAGGTGTGTTACAGGTGTGTTAGATCTACCTACAGGTGTGTTACAGGTGTGTTAGATCTACCTACAGGTGTGTTAGATCTACCTACAGGTGCGTTACAGGTGTGTTAGATCTAGCTACAGGTGTGTTAGATCTACCTACAGGTGTGTTAGATCTACCTACAGGTGCGTTGTCTCACCTGTTGTGGCTCAGTGGGCCTTTCGTCCTGCCAGCACAGAAG
>NW_022989756.1:0-22502 GCF_902827175.1 Gymnodraco acuticeps | reverse complement strand
AGCTGTGTGCGTCACTCTTTAGTGTCCCCTGGTCTTCCAGCTGTGTGCGTCACTCTTAGTGTCCCCTGGTCTTCCAGCTGTGTGCGTCACTCTTAGGCCATGTCTCAGCTGTGTGCGTCACTCTTTAGTGTCCCCATGGTCTTCCAGCTGTGTGCGTCACTCTTTAGTGTCCCCTGGTCTCCCAGCTGTGTGCGTCACTCTTTAGTGTCCACTGGTCTTCCAGCTGTGTGCGTCACTCTTTAGTGTCCCCTGGTCTTCCAGCTGTGTGCATCACTCTTTAGTGTCCCCTGGTCTTCCAGCTGTGTGCGTCACTCTTTAGTGTCCCCTGGTCTCCCAGCTGTGTGCGTCACTCTGTAGTGTCCCCTGGTCTCCCAGCTGTGTGCGTCACTCTTTAGTTTCCCCTGGTCTCCAGCTGTGTGCGTCACTCTTTAGTGTCCCCTGGTCTCCCAGCTGTGTGCGTCACTCTTTAGTGTCCCCTGGTCTCCCAGCTGTGTGCGTCACTCTTTAGTGTATCCATGGTCTCCCAGATGTGTGCGTCACTCTTTAGTGTCCCCTGGTCTCCCAGCTGTGTGTGTCACTTTGTAGTGTCCCCTGGTTTCCGTTGTGTTTTGAGCTTCTTGCAGATTTTAGTACACGCTGGGCATGTTTCCTCAAGTTGGTGAAGATGTTTCTTCATGTGTTTTGGCAGATTTTTCTTTTGATATTTGCAGCGTTTCTGAAGCGGCAGCGTGTTTCTCCCTAAAGGAAATGTTTTGGGACGTTGCAGCGCGTTTGCACCTGTTGGTCACCGTATAATGACAATACAAATCCACCATATTGTTTTAATGATGTGCTGAGATTGACCCAATGCAGGCAGCACAGTGGAACTGATGAAAAGACTGTGTGTGTGTGTGTGTGTGTGTGTGTGTGTGTGTGTGTGTGTGTGTGTGTGTGTGTGTGTGTGTGTGTGTGTGTGTGTGTGTGTGTGTGTGTGTGTGTGTGTGTGTGTGTGTGTGTGTGTGTGTGTGTGTGTGTGTGTGTGTGTGTGTGTGTGTGTGTGTGTGTTGTTTTAGATAGCAGATATCCATCCCCCTCTATAGTGCCTCGATTGAAAAACCTTTAGTGAAAACATGTTTGTCATCGCTCTGGTCTGTGCGTCCTCCTGCATCCATCGCATGGATTTCTGCCAGATCACATGTTTGAGTCATGTTGTGAGAGAACTATATTTAGAGCAATAATCCAGAGGTTTTGGTCCTCGGCTGGGTAACGGAGCCTCGGGCAGACGCAGTGAAGTAGAGAGAAAGGTCAGGTCTGTTTCTGGAGAGCAGAGCCGCCTCCTAGACCAGAGATGGAAGTACACACATCCTTTACTCTAAGTAGAAGTACTGACTAAACTTCTTTACTCAAGTAAAAGTAAAGAGGCTTTGAAATGTACTTCAGTAAAAAGTACCCATAACTAGCAGCTGTTTTAAAGAGTACCTGACCTCCCTTTATATTAATAGAACAATAATGATCACGCCACCAAACACACATTCAGACTAAAGGAACCAGCCTGTTTGGAAAATGTGAGAAGTAGAAAGTACAAGTATTTGAGTTCAACATGTAAGAAGTAGAAAGTACAGGTATTTGAGTTCAACATGTAAGAAGTAGAAAGTACAGGTATTTGAGTTCAACATGTAAGAAGTAGAAAGTTCAGGTATTTGGGTTCAACATGTAAGAAGTAGAAAGTACAGGTATTTGTGTTCAACATGTAAGAAGTAGAAAGTACAGGTATTTGGGTTCAACATGTAAGAAGTAGAAAGTACAGGTATTTGAGTTCAACATGTAAGAAGTAGAAAGTACAGGTATTTGAGTTCAACATGTAAGAAGTAGAAAGTACAGGTATTTGAGTTCAACATGTAAGAAGTAGAAAGTACAGGTATTTGTGTTCAACATGTAAGAAGTAGAAAGTACAGGTATTTGGGTTCAACATGTCAGAAGTAGAAAGTACAGGTATTTGTGTTCAACATGTAAGAAGTAGAAAGTACAGGTATTCGGGTTCAACATGTAAGAAGTAGAAAGTACAGGTATTCGGGTTCAACATGTAAGAAGTAGAAAGTACAGGTATTTGGGTTCAACATGTAAGAAGTAGAAAGTACAGGTATTTGTGTTCAACATGTAAGAAGTAGAAAGTACAGGTATTCGGGTTCAACATGTAAGAAGTAGAAAGTACAGGTATTTGTGTTCAACATGTAAGAAGTAGAAAGTACAGGTATTTGTGTTCAACATGTAAGAAGTAGAAAGTACAGGTATTTGTGTTCAACATGTAAGAAGTAGAAAGTACAGGTATTTGTGTTCAACATGTAAGAAGTAGAAAGTACAGGTATTCGGGTTCAACATGTAAGAAGTAGAAAGTACAGGTATTTGTGTTCAACATGTAAGAAGTAGAAAGTACAGGTATTCGGGTTCAACATGTAAGAAGTAGAAAGTACAGGTATTTGGGTTCAACATGTAAGAAGTAGAAAGTACAGGTATTCGGGTTCAACATGTAAGAAGTAGAAAGTACATGTATTTGTGTTCAACATGTAAGAAGTAGAAAGTACAGGTATTTGAGTTCAACATGTAAGAAGTAGAAAGTACAGGTATTTGTGTTCAACATGTAAGAAGTAGAAAGTACAGGTATTCGGGTTCAACATGTAAGAAGTAGAAAGTACATGTATTTGTGTTCAACATGTAAGAAGTAGAAGGTACAGGTATTTGAGTTCAACATGTAAGAAGTAGAAAGTACAGGTATTTGTGTTCAACATGTAAGAAGTAGAAAGTACAGGTATTCGGGTTCAACATGTAAGAAGTAGAAAGTACATGTATTTGTGTTCAACATGTAAGAAGTAGAAAGTACAGGTATTTGAGTTCAACATGTAAGAAGTAGAAAGTACAGGTATTTGTGTTCAACATGTAAGAAGTAGAAAGTACAGGTATTCGGGTTCAACATGTAAGAAGTAGAAAGTACAGGTATTTGTGTTCAAAATGAAAGAAGTCAAAGTAAAAAGTCGTCAAAAAAATAAGTAGTGGAGTAAAGTACTGATACCAGAAAAAGTAACAAAGTATTTGTACTCCACTACTTCCCACCTCTGTCCTAGACACACCCTCCAACCTCTCCCCCTCTCCTCTCTTTTTTATGAAAAGCCCCCTGCAATGTCTCACGTCTTTGAAACACCTCACTGCAGTTAATATTGCATCAAAAGCAGTGGATATCAAACTGAATACATCTTCCCCGGTGCAACAAAGCACGCATGTGTGTGCACTACATAGGATGCAAAGCAGAGGGAGCCTAAGCCCCTCCCTGCTTTGCATACAGGCAGATGCAGCGTGCCTGTATGCAGTAACACTTCTCTAATCAAGCAGGTGGAGAGACTCAGGTGTGAATGGCAGCTGCAGCAGATCAACCACTGGTGCTTCTGCAAATCATGCAAATCCAGAGTGTTGCATCAGTGTGAGAGTCTCGGGGTGTTTCTCAATGTCGAGTAAGGCTGCTCCAGAGCCACTATTTCAAGCATACGAGTGCCGCCGAAGGACTGTTCCAATGTCCAGCATACTTGGAATTCTACCGAGCCCGGCGTACTTCGTTTGGAGAAATGTCGAGGCTGCACATGTGTAGACTCCGCGGTCTTAAAATCCCCACAATGCTTTGCGCACGGACCAATTTCCCCAAATGTGTGGCGGAAAATGTAAGGCGGGGCCTCTCATATTACGCACACTTGCTCACTTGCTCGCCTGGTCCACTCTTCGTTTTCCGAATGCCAGGAAGTATTCTTGCCTCGCTTCTGAAGCAAGACGCTCGGAAGACATGTGCTACCAAGCAAGCGTCTTCGAGATTGAGAAACAGCCAGGGTCTGTGTTCTTCATGCATTAACAGACACACCTCTTCCTCTGCAACAAATGGTCATTTTGATTATTTTCTCTATCATTCGATGGGTGGTTGGGTCTATAGACGGTAGAACAATGTGGATCAGTGTCCTCAAATGTCTTTTTTCCCCTCAAATATATAACAATAATCACTGACGAGTAAAGTTACGAGCATAGTCACATTAAAAAGCTGGAATCAGAACATTTTCCCAGTGTTTTTGTTGATGACACTTTTGGAGATTAGATGTTTGGTCTATAAAGTCAGAACATTTGAAAAAAAAGTCCGTTCTTTTTGTCCGCATCTCAAACACAATCGTTTAACTGTCACAGAGGAGTAAATAAACCAGAAGATATTCACATTTGAAGCTGGAATCAGATAATCGTACCTGTTTCTCCTCACAGAAACGGGTCAATCGATCATTTAAAATAGTTGGCAATTAATCAAAGAGTTGCCCATTTATCGAAGTGTTTTTGCAGTTCAAATCTTGTTATCCAAACACTACGAACACTCCTGTATGGTGTGTGTGTGTGTGTGTGTGTGTGTGTGTGTGTGTGTGTGTGTGTGTGTGTGTGTGTGTGTGTGTGTGTGTGTGTGTGTGTGTGTGTGTTTTACTGAGGTGTACACACGTCTGTCTGAGTGTCTGCAGCTCCATTCCCTCCCTTTGTTGTCTGTTTATCACCACAATGCAGCGCTGGGATAAATGGCTCTACAGTATGGAGCAGGGTCTTTTGGGGGGGGGCTTCGATTATCAACATTTTTATTTTTTTTGCACCCTTTTCATTTTCCTTTGTGGAGCATTGTGCTGTTATGGAAGCTGGCAGCCGGTAGAGAGGAGAGCACTCATCACACAAGGGGGGGGGGGATCACTGCGATACAGCGGCAGCTCTGGTCAGCTTTAATGTTTAATTCATGAAGAACTATCGAGATTTAACATGAAAGAGGTTTGAAGTGAAACCTGTGGCGTGGCCAGAAAGGGTTATTAAAAAAGGAAAGATAATTAGAATTGATCCCGTCTTAATTAAATCTTAAAAAGCGCCTTTTATGTATTTGTTTCCCCCCCCTCTCATGTAGTGAGTGCTAAAGGTTTTAGTGCATGTAAATGGTCTGCAGAGGCTAAAATCTGTGTTTCTCACCATGTAACAGTCGCACTCCTATTGGCTAGCGCTCCAACACATTGTACGTGATAGGCTAAAGGGGCGGGACATCTCTAAGCTGGTTGACCAATCACAACAGAGCCGGCCAGCTAACCAATCAGAGCAGACTGGACTCTGGTTTCAGACAGAGGGTGAAAAGAGGGGCTGAAAGCCTTTTATTAATCAGGGGTTCACTCTGGTGTTATTCACATCAAACACATTCTTTATTTAGAAGACCGTTGAGAACATGTCACCAGCTGCAATGAAACATGCAGTTACAGGGAGTGGTAAACATTTGCAATAAGGGAACAGTACATTGAAACCCTCCCCTTCTCATTGTCCTCTTTGCTTCCTGATGTGCATCTCATACAATGTTCATGAACTTTATACAATAATAAACACATATTTGTAAACATACATTTAGATAAACACATGCTTTAGTGAAGAGTGGCAGAGCATTTGTGTGACGCTCAGTGCACCTCTCCAGCTCTGAGTGTGTTGTTCCGATAAGGACTTGAACCGGTGACCCTTCAGCTCCCGATCAAAGTCCCCACAGAATGAGTTACTACCACCCCCCACCTCCCAAAAGTCAATTCGTTGTCGGCAGGATTTGAACCTGCGCGGGGAGACCCCAATGGATTTCTAGTCCATCGCCTTAACCACTCGGCCACGACAACTTATATTACTCTCCCACTGAAGCATCGACAGAATGCACACTGAACACTTCCTCCATGTTTGTCTAAGCACCTGCTCTGTACGACGTTGTGACGTATGCATACCAAGTCATTACAAAGCGCTTTAGGGCATGGTGATTCTTTATATGTGTTACTCATTCCCCAGACATGGTTGTAACGTCATTTGGTTTCTGTCGAGTTTACAAGGATAACGGTACGTTTTAAGACAACATGAGAAAATCTAAATGATTTTGACGGTATGTGTTGATTTAGGTTATATCAACACCCCTCAGGGACAGAACGGTTAGTCTTAGTAATTGTAAGTTATCCTCCAGAGTTGATGAATTTGTGGAAGGACTAACAACGGTTTGAACGAGTCTCATTTGGTTCCTGTCGAGTTTAGATGAATAAAAGGCTCAGGGGTGAAATTCTTTGCTAGCATGACCGACGGAGGGACACTGAGCTGCTTGTAAAACAGACTGGTCTTTCATGGACAGACACCCCCCCCCCCCCCCCACAGAGGCGTTCAGCCATGTGTTGCTGTCACTCTCCAACACACTCCTGGCTCTTTAGCAAACAGAACCCCCCCCCCCTCTCCCCCTCCCCAGGCTCCATGTATGGAACGGCTACATTACGCTCTCTCCGATTATCAGGAAACAAAAGAAGTCCTCTTTTTCCAAGCGATGCAATTTCTTCCAGGTGCTCAGCTGTGAAATTTGAAATCCATGCATGGATTCTTTCTACTTTTTTGTTGTGTATGAGGCTTCTTCTCAAACCTGTTCTGCACCCCCCCCCCCCCCAACAGCTCCCCCCCCCCCCTCCTAGATACCTTTGTTTGGCGGCTGTGGTTAGATTGGGAGGAAATGGGTTCAGTGGTTATTAAGACGGGAGGAAATAGGATTCTTTCACACCTCGTCCCGCCTTAGATGAGCTGACGTCGTCCCGGCTCATCGTTATGCAGGACGTCGGTGTGTCGCTGATTTCACGTGTTAATGGGAAGGGAGCACATGAGGTTTTATAGCCAGGCCTTCCACTGTGCACAGTCGGTGTTTACTCCCCCCACAACAAGCAGATTGGACTGGCTGGTGTCCAGGCCACTCATCCAAACCCTTAAGTGTGTGTGCATGTTGTTCTGCGGTCTCACTGATGTTTTTGTTTTCCTGATGAAGATATGCTCGCTTCCTTATCTCTAAGCTGAGCAACACTAATCCGGTGGCAGCCTGGCAACGGTTCAATCCCAAAATAATGGAGGCAACAGTCGGACAAACAAAGTGGAAAGATTAAAGCTGTGTGTGTCTTCCTCTGCTGAGCCCTGCTTCCTTTCACTTATCCCACTAAAACGTATGGGTTATAAACACGGGACGACGCGCTGAAAGTAGGCAATGCAAAGTCTTCCCAATGCCAGTAGATGAATATGCTTTTTCTTTTGGCGCGCTATTTGATGTCAGGGGAGGCAAAGAAATACAAAGAAATATGCTTTTGATGAGTTTTATGACGGTAACAATGCGGTTTTCGTCAAAGCACTTCAGTTGTAAGTCATTTCAACGCTGGTTAGAACCTGTTTAGTTTGAATATGTGTTAGTTATCCTCCAGAGTTCAATCATTTGGGATAGGTTGAAGGACTAGCATTGATTTGAACCAGTTTCATTTGGTTCTGTTGAGTTAAGAATAACAAAAGTACGTTATCAGAGGTAGAAATGCTGTTTTCGTCAGAGCATTTTAATGATATTATTTGATTGAGGTTATATCAACACGCCTCAAGGAATGGTTAGTCTTCATTTGTTAGTTATCCACCAGAGTTGATGAATTTGGAAAAGTGGAATGACTAACAATGGTTTTAACGAGTTTCATTTGGTTCTGTCGAGTTTAGACGAATAAAAGTATGTTTTTGACAATAAGAAAAGTAAAACATGTTGTTTTTGTCAGAGCATTTTAAGGGTAGCTATGTGTTAAGTCATTTCAACGTGTGTGAAGGCATGGTTAGGGTTAATATCTGTTACTTATCCTACAGAGTTAATGATTATTGGAAAACTGGAAGGACTAACAATGGTTTCAATTGGGTTTCTGTCAAGGTTTGAGTAAAAGTGACAGAGAATACTCATTTAATGTTTTTTTGTATCATATATTAACGTTAATGCATTTCACACATCAGTGCCTGGGTGTCATGTTTCTGTCACTGCTGATAAATACCGTGACCACTGCAGAGTCATGTTTCCACTGAATACCGATTCCCAGATGTTGGTGAGCGCTAAGTGTTTTATCCGGTTTGAAAGGGACTTCTTTTTGCCGTGAATGCTGGGTAGGAAAGTGTCTTTTTATCGTGACTACCACCACCTCTACAAGTTGCTGTCCCTTGACCCCGTGGCCCCGGGGCGATGTGGTTAATTTGCAGCTGCCAGAGAGCGAACAGGCGAAAGCTTTGAACGTTGACCTTCATCTCATCTGTCCGAGAGTGACACCAACACAAAGAGTCCCAATAACTCAACTGACCAGCGTTACAGCGCGGAGGACAAAGAGAGGCAGCTTTCAGGGTGAAAGGGAGAATCAGATCGATGTCCTGAAATCAGTTAGCTACTTTTAACTACAACCATCTTAACAATATTACGTTTTGAACACAACAAAGGGGCAAAAACTGTAATGGTAAATTAGCTAAATGCTTTGATTCCTTCCCATTTGGGCTTGCAAAGTGGACTAGTGCATTATTCAAGTGGCACAAAGCACAATATCTGTTATTGTGGAGTTGCATCTAACCTCAAGACCTTAACAAAACATATGGTACAGATCTTCTTAAAAACCACATCATTCTTTATCAAATGCTTTTCTCTTTTCGGAGCCAATGCAATGTAGCATACAGTGAGGTGAATATAGGATACATGAGATAGGCCTTATGGATCGTCATTAACTTACTTTTATTTATCCAAACTTGAACTTGATCAATCCATGCATTATCGTGAATCATATAGCAATGGCAAAATGTGTCTTCATAATCAGAACTAGGGGTATACATACAATATATCTTTAAGTACCTGAATGTCGCTCGTCTGTTGTGTCCGTGGTTGGGTTTTAGGCCACATGAGTTGTATATATATGTAGTCGACATGTAACTCACTGAGGCCTTGAATTGAAGTCAGATACGGTTCATTTTCCGTGACAAGTGGCAATGCAGGAGGTGCCATATCTGCCAGACAACCATAACATCTACACCGGTGTTTATACGAGAGAAGTGACCTGAACTAAGGCTCTCCGTCATGCATGAGGAAGCCGTGATGCCAACATATGGCCCCACATCTGCATCCCATTGCAGCTTCACTGAGCTAAACATGAGACGGGCACTGGTCCTCGAATACACCCCCCCCCCCCCCCACACCCCCATCACTGGTTACCAATACACCGGCCCAAAACATTTCAATTAGGAAAAGTGAGTCTGTCTCATAACTTTCAGTGTTTGTCAGGATATCTGAAACGTCTAGGTTAGCTACGTTAGCTAGCTAGCTTACAGCAGATCTGCAGTAACATCGGAAGGAGTCATGTGCGTCACTCTTTAGTGTCCCCTGGTCTCCCAGCTGTGTGCGTCACTCTTTAGTGTCCCCTGGTCTCCCAGCTGTGTGCGTCACTTTTTAGTGTCCCCTGGTCTCCCAGCTGTGTGCGTCACTCTTTAGTGTCCCCTGGTCTCCCAGCTGTGTGCGTCACTTTTTAGTGTCCCCTGGTCTCCCAGCTGTGTGCGTCACTTTTTAGTGTCCCCTGGTCTCCCAGCTGTGAGTGTCACTCTTTAGTGTCCCCTGGTCTCCCAGCTGTGTGCGTCACTCTTTAGTGTCCCCTGGTCTCCCAGCTGTGTGCATCACTCTTTAGTGTCCCCTGGTCTCCCAGCTGTGTGCGTCACTCTTTAGTGTCCCCTGGTCTCCCAGCTGTGTGCGTCACTCTTTAGTGTCCCCTGGTCTCCCAGCTGTGTGCGTCACTCTTTAGTGTCCCCTGGTCTCCCAGCTGTGTGTGTCACTCTTTAGTGTCCCCTGGTCTCCCAGCTGTGTGCGTCACTCTTTAGTGTCCCCTGGTCTCCCAGCTGTGTGCGTCACTCTTTAGTGTCCCCTGGTCTCCCAGCTGTGTGTGTCACGAATGGAAATGTTGTCAACCGGTTGAAAATGAAGTGTGCTTGCACCTGTTGGCCACCGTATATATCTGGCTCATTTGAAGCCAATGCAGTAGCACTCAAGGCTTATTAAAAGCTAATGTACCAGCTGGATTCTTGTGTTTTTGTTTTACATAGTTTAAAATCACTTGTCAATCAATGTGTGCATCTCTCCAGCGTCTCTCTGCTTCAGTCAAACAGCAGCCAGCGGTCCTGATGGATCGTCCGTCATGTTTTATCTGGGATGTTAGCGCCACTACAGGGTCAGTTTGGAAACCGTAGGATGGTGAGGGCCAGCAAATCAATCGCACGGCCGCTTCCTTACCACCTGCTCAGCGTTTAGATGGGGGGGGGGGGGGGGCTTAGTTTGCCTCCCTGACGGCTTCACTTGATATTGACACCTGGACAAATGAGGATAAATTCCCCTGTCAATACGCTCATCCGATGTTATTGATGATGCCATTTAGCTTTTCATTCTGAAGAAACCACTGACCCACTTGTCAAGCTCCCTTAATCTGGAGCTCCGTGTGGAAGAACATCTGTACGTTTCTTGGTGGCATTCAGTGTCGTTTTCTCTCGTTATCTTGATATTTATCACATGCATTTATTGTCTTTGTAGGAGACGACATATCCTACTTTCTTAAACATAGTGGATTGTGTCTTTTTGTCCAGACATATTCAGTGAATAACCTCTCCGTGCTTCGGGTTGAATTAATTAATTACATTCTGTTATGAGAGGCCAATATGGAGTTTTCTTGTCGTCAGTACATCCTCTTTCCAATAAACCCTTTGGTTGTTTGCTTTGTAGTTATAGCCAGCTATTGGGAATGTTGTACAAGACATATTTAGCTCTCAAATTAAACATTTATTTCTGAAACATGTCAGATATGTTCCTCTTTTGTTTGGACTGCAATCAAAGGCAGTCTAACAGCGTGCAGCGTACCTGGAGACAAGAGGCACGTTTGGTGTTTGGATCTACAGTTGAAACCATATTTGTTTCAGTGTCTCTTTTGTTCATTGCTTCTCAGGCTTTGAAGTACCCTTGTTTGACTGCATATTTACTTTAATTCAATGGTCTGTAAAGTCCACTTTTTAAAATGTTGTTCTTGGACCCAGAATCGTCTTTATTGATGTCAAATGCAAATTAGTACGTTTTATGGAGTAATCTGCTTTTAACTTTGCAAAATGTTCTAATAACCTTTGTCTCCTATTGTGCGTTCATTAACAACAATGATCTGTTACGCAGGAGAGCAGAGGGTTAGCATGCTAATTGTCTTGATCTGCAGTCGGTCTTTACTTGTTCTTGACTACTTTTAGACTTTCAATAAGACTGTGCCTAGTCTTGTACTTGATTAATATAGTCTTGACTTGAGGTCCCATCCCTAAAACAATGTCTGCCTGTTTGTGTTTCATTCTCCCGTCATGTGGTTCTGCTTCCTATGACTTTGCAGCTGTTGAATGAAAGGCTGTTTGGTTTTGAATCGATGGAATCATATCTGTCTTCGTGGCGGTTAGCGTGTCCTTCCTGCCGCAGTGTTGTGAGGTTTTTGTGGACGCATGTTGACGTTCATGCTCCATGTTTCTGTGGGGTCAGGGGTGATGGGAAGTTCAAGGGTTGACTGACTCTGTTCATCAAACCGGAGGGTGGGGGGGGGGGTCACTAAGACACGCCCCTTTGCTTTTTATTACTTCCATGTGCTTGACGTATTTAATGTTGTCTTAATGTATATATTTAATATTCTCTTCTTGTACATATCATATGTATATAGACTTCTTGCACTATTTTTTCTGTTTGTATTTTATATGTTGCATTGTTGGAGGAGCTCGGGTCAGAAGAATGTCATTGCCATTTCTCAAGGTTCAAGGTTCAAGGCTTTTATTGGTCATACGTACATAGCTACAGTGTAGTTATGACGATGGAAATCTTTGGTCACAGGCTCCTCCAACAGTGCAACACAACTGAAAAAATAGTGCAAGTAAATACAAAAAGAAAATAGTGCAATAAGAGTCTACAAGTGACTGGAATATGATATATTAGATAAACCTATTCTGAGTTGCAGCCAGATGCATTTCTACACTGTAGCTTATGTGCATGTGACAATAACATCTTGACCACTCAGCTACTTTTCAATAACCTGCCTCCTTTTGGCTATTCCGGTGTTTTTACATGTCTGAATGTCGACCCCCCCCCCCATCCGTCTAATTTGCATGAGTCCCTGAGCAGGCATCGTTAATTGACTTAAACCAGGATTAGTGTTAATCAGGGTTTGTGCCCTGGAACCATCGGCCAATCCTAACCTCATTATTTGATAGCAGCACACGTCCTGTCAGCCCCCATCAAGCTGCTAATGAATGCACCCAGGTCCCACCCTGGACCCCCCTTTACCTCCTATTACCCCCACCCTCCATCCATCCATCCATTAATCCCCCCCTTCCTCACCCACCTTCACACCCCAGTGCCCTTTCTTATCAGCAGAGGTCAACATACGCTGCATTAGATGTGAAATGTGGAGCTACGTCTCTCAATAGACTCCATAGGCTGGGTGATATGGGTGGAATCCAATATATACCATTTGTTTTTGTCAAATACATGAATGACAATATCTTTGTGTTGTTGCTTGGTCCTTTCACAGTGAGATTTTTTACGAAATGAACATCAGTAATAAGACTAATAGTACTTGTTGTTGCTATTTAAGACACTTTAAAGGGTAACATTAAGAAGAAAAAACATCAGTAAAACAACACCCCTGAAATAATGAAATATGATATATCAGTGATGCGTAAAAGGTAGGTAAATAAAAGAGACTGGGCTGCAATCAATAAGTATTTCACGATCAATTACTCGTCTGATCATTTTCTAAATGAATGGTATGTTGTATGAAATGTCAGAAAATATCGAAACATGTCTATTCCTAGTTTCTCAAAATCCAAGGTGATGTCTTTTAATGTCTTGTTCAACCCAAAGATATCCACTTTAAAATGAATTAAAACAGACGAAAGCAGTCAATCTCAATATTTGAGAGGCTGACAAATGCATTTACTACCATTTTTGCACAAATAATTACTTTTAAAATGTATAAATAATCAAAATAGCTGACGATTATTTATTAGAAAATTCATAAAATGACTCCCATCATGTGTAATGTATGCTTTACAACCAGGATAGCCCCTTTCTAAGATGATATCTCCTATCAGATATCTATCATAACACTGATATACTGCCCGTCGTAAAGTGAAGTCCAGTACGGATGGATTTCAAGAGCCTCGCGAGACGCTATGGTTTTGTTTGTGTCTGGCCTTAAGATCACGTGTGTCTGCACGTCTCTCAACACCAGCCTGGATGTCTCCCCATCCCTCCCCCGACCTCCCGTCTCCCCCGCAAGAGTCTCTCTGTGGCCCCCTGACATGATATGAGATAATGAGGAAGAGACCTGATCCTGAGAGTCTCTGACACCTCTGTCTGCCATTATCCAGCTCCAGTAAGCCCTGAATGTGGCGCTGCAAGTGAGACACACACATTTGTCTTCCACACAACTGTGTTTCCATTCCTCATCAAAATAGAACATTTCGTGCCGTGGTCATTTTCAAATCTGTGTTAGAAGATGGCGGTGTTCCTGTGAGTGGTCACGGGAACACCGCCATCTTCTAAAACCAAGTGACCGTTTGCCTATCAGTTGGTTTTAACGCCGATTTGTCGTTTGGTGTTTTTGCAATTAATACTGTTGCGTTTGTTTTTCATGTACTGTGTCTTGATATCGTGTCTTCATTGATGTTACACATGAGCTGCTGTGATGCAAGACACATGTTAGACTTGATCTGACCATTAAAGTATTATCGTATCGTATCGAATACTTTAAACCCCTCAAAACAGCTACTTATACCTCAAAAGCAACGTGTTTTTGACCTCGAAGTAAACAAAGGAGGACCGTAACTTTTTCAATGAAAGCTAATTTGCAAATAATCATATTGTGTCATAAGAGGCTTGAACTAATCGGATAGAGACATTAATAGGTTTATCAAGTTACTTTCTGTTATCACATTCAAACAGTCTTTGAATCCTTAGCCAGCCGCTCAGAAATATCCTAGAAACCTGTCCTTGAATACGTTTGAAGCCCCTCATTATTTAGAAATGATGCTGAATCAGAAATCTTCAATACTTCCCATAGCAGCTCAAATCTAAATAAAAGTAATTACACATCCTAGCTAAAGAAATAACAGCAGCGCTATCGAAGTAAGTTGACGTATAAAAGTAGTGAAGTTGTCGTTGTGGTTCTCTTCTACGTTGCATTCCTTTGTTCTGCATGAGGGTGTGTACAGCTCATAGGTAGGTGTGTGTAGTACATGTGTGTTCACACCTCTTTGTGAATGTGAGCCAAAGGAGCAGTCCATCCTGCAGAATAATCATCTCTATAATTAAGAGCTGTGAGAATGTCGCCGTCACATACCCCCCCCCCCTCTCGTTTTCTGTCTGTCTGCCTGCCTCCATAATGGCTCTGCATTTGTCTCTTTTCCACCCTGCGCCTATGCAGAAAAGCTCATGACATTTATTGTGAGACTAATGGCAGTGCTCCACTCCTCCTAATTGTGGGCTTTAATTGCAATAATTATTTACAAGCCTAATTAGAGCCTGGAGAGTGTCAGGCAGGAACAGGCGAGCCGGTGGAAGACGTCAGGACGGGGTTTGTCAGGAGCAAAGAGGAGAGTGAATGTTGGGTGTATAATTGGGGGAGGCCGTGTCTGAATGTCTCTCTCACGCTCTCGCTGTCTTTATTTGCGTCAATCATTCGTCCTTAGCGACGTAATGGGGGCTCAAATCGTGCGATTGGGTGGGATTTGAAGTTCTGTCCCCACCATTAGGGTGAAGTAATTCTCACATAGGTACTTTCCTGCCTTCGAGAAAGCCTTGTTTTAAGGTGAGGTTGTGAACAAACACGAGACTCTTACTGTACACGGCTTCCACCGTCCGAGACAGAGTCCGGGTCACAAGAGGGATCCTGTTCGTGACGCCCATGTGGTGCAATAGACTAGTCGAATACATATCATTCTTCAGGCTCTGTGTTTCTCTGGCAGAAATGCGCTGAGCAGAGCCTCCTCCCAGTGATTCATCCCCCCCAAAAAACTGCCCAAGCACTTGTTCTTGTTTCTATCTGGACAACGTATCACCACGGTTGTAAGACTAGCTTCACCCCATTGGATTTGACCATCTGTGCTACTCTACAGTTGTTTGACACCGTTTATTCCACCAACCGAAAGATGCTTGCTTTCACACTTTGTCTAAACGAGTTTCAGCGCTCAGTCTGAAAGACTCAGATCAAGGACGATGTTCGGCATACATGTTGTACATATTAAAGTACAAAACTCACCGTCATCAACAACTAGTGTATGCACGCCAATCTGCTCCATTAAACAGGCTTTTAGGCATAGGCGGAGTTTGACATTTGCGCTTGGGGGGGCAAACCTTTTTTACTGACGTCCCAACTATTGCCTGGGGTGCTATGGATACAGTAGCAATAAAGCCAGCGCTCACCGCACTGAGTATGACTTTTCCACATACGAACACAACTCGTCCCGTCATGCACGCCTCATGCCCGCCGTACACACACACTCATATGGCGGTCTCTCCCCCCAACAACAGTGCATTACATAGCTGTAAAACTCATCTGTGCACATCTTATACTTATTTGATAACTACTGTATCCCTTGGTTACTTGAACTGCAATATTATTAACCATTAAAATATTGATATACGAAATATTTGTATTGGAACAGTTTTAGACGTAGTAATGCTGTAACATATTTCAGCCACTATGCCCCCCCCCCCCCCCTGCAAAATCCGCCTATGCTTTTAGGTCTTTGTTATGTTAGTTTCTGTCTGACGGACACAGTTTCTCCAGTGACGTCAGCAATGCCTTTATAAAAGTTTAAATAGTTTTAACTCGGTGTAGCTAACACTAAATCGTGGATCAATTTAGGAAAAAACGAGGCATCCACATGCAACGAAATGTCATCTCATTGGATTGAATTGCAAAAAGACACTGGTGCTCAGAAAACACTATCTCGACGAAGGCGAGGGTTTTTAATCATTACAGAAAGCTGGTTATCTCCATTGCAAGCGCTCACACTCATCAGCCTGATTACACATGCTCAGTCATGAGATAACTCTGTCATCGATAGACAATGGATCCATGATCACATGGCAGCTTGTGACTGGTCATCTACTCCAGGGGTTCCCAACCTTTTTTCCCAAGAGCCCCCCACACACACACACACACACACACACACACACACACACACACACACACACACACACACACACACACACACACACACACACACACACACACACACACACACACACACACACACACACACACACACACACACAAGGAGCTATCTCACTTCATACAGCATTCTTTATAATCATAATTTCCAATAGAGGCCTCAGGCTGACCGTGTGCTCTGATGTTTCCTGTGACAGCTCACTTCAATACTCCACCAGCTGCCTCTTATAGACCCAATAAGTGTGTGTGTGTGTGTGTGTGTGTGTGTGTGTGTGTGTGTGTGTGTGTGTGTGTGTGTGTGTTTGTACATCATATGTGCATTTTCCACGGAGTACATTTGATGCTGTGTGTGTTCTAACCTTGGTTCACTTGCTGCAGTTTGGCAGACCCTGAGGAGATGTTTTGTGAGTGTGTGTGTGTGTGTGTGTGTGTGTGTGTGTGTGTGTGTGTTTTCCCGTGTGATGCAGTCATGCTGCCGGTCTTTGTGTGTCCTTCAGAAGGCCGGTTGGTAAACAGGCTGCAGCAGCAGGAGGTTTGATGGGCGACCCATGGCAGCTCCACCCTTTCTTCTCCGCGCTATATTTTCCACTTCTTTATTTCCCCCGCCTTTCTTCTCCGCTGTCAGTGCAGCGTCCGATGGGAGGACTCAATCCCACAATGCCGCGCTCCTCTCCCCTGCGGCTCACTTTCACAAAGCTGTCAGCCGGAGCCCTGGTGATGGATGTAGTATTGTACGGTGTGTGTAAACTGTGTTTGTGTGCGAGGGAAGGGCCATGATCAACAGGGATTTGGAAAATGTACACATAAGGTACTCAACCATTTCACTTGGCTTTGAGCACAGGGAAGTAGAAGAAGCGACGGTGATTACAAAGAGGTAATGCTTTTATTAACATCGTTTACACGTTGATGTGACGTGAAAAGTGGAGTAAAAGCACACTCGTCTACTGGAAATGTGGAAGTAGACTACTGCCTAAGTTTGGTGGTATTTGAGAGCACTTTAAGTTGATTCTGTCCCAGTTATCCACTAACATTGAAAAGCCTTGTTATTCTCAATGCCAATAGCCAGACTTCAGGCATTATTCATTACTATTGACTCTTGATGTGCAGAACAATAGCTTTAGCTACGGAGTTAATGACACATAAGAGTAGTCTACATGACACATATTAAAGAACACCTTGCTGCCACTCTCAGGCAAAGCACACACACACACACACACACATTAATCTACGTCTGCTCGTACATATGCAGACACACATTGGGCTAACGGGGGAAGATGAATGTGCCGGGGTGGATAACACATCTCTAAAGCAATATTTGAGGAAACATATTAGAAAGAGCGGGGCGAGATAAGGCGGTGTGATTTAAACAGTGTGTCTGCTTGAAATATTACCCTCCTCTCCGACTTGTACATCGGATATTTGGAGCCAGGAGGATCACATGGTGTAATAGATATGGGCCGCAGAGTGAAAAGGTACATGAGAGATTTGTGGTGGAAGAATAATGAAGTCACTTGTTACAGTAATCAGATTACATGTGTCTGTAACGCAGTAGTGTGACTGTTGGACAGCAGGAATTACATTACAGCTACTAAGCACAAAGTTATCTCGTTACTCGCGTTACTTTAAGGTCTTCAACTGCTTAAAGACCTACACTCCCTCTCGTGCCCTCCGATCCTCCTCTGCCTTCCAACTCCCTGTACCTTCTGCCCGCCTGACCACCATGGGGTCAAGAGCCTTCAGCCACTCTGCCCCCCGTCTCTGGAGCACTCTCCCACAAGACATCCGCAATATGGACTCACTCTCAACCTTCAAATCCAGCCTGAAAACACACCTTTTTAAACTGGCATATTCAATATCTTAATCATTTTTTCTAAACTGATTGTTGTTTTTAAGTTACATTACATTGCATTTAGCTGACGCTTTCGTCCAAAGCGACTTACAATAAGTACATTCGACCAACAAAATACAACCTAGAAGAAAACAGAATCATATAAGTACATCAGGCTTCATAGAGCCAAACATTTCAAGTGCTACTCAACTGGCTTTAGATAATCCAGTCCTTTATTAGTATAAAAGTGCTTCGTTAATAATTCTAATCGCTCGAAGTGGAGTCGAAAGAGATGAGTTTTCAGTCTGCGCCGGAAGATGTGTAAGCTATCTGCTGTCCTGATGTCAATGGGGAGCTCATTCCACCATTTTGGAGCCAGGATAGCAAACCCACGTGTTTTTGCTGATGGGAACAAAAGTCTTTGTTTTTAAGTCTTGTATGACTGTGTGATCTTCTTTGTTTCTTTTTTTTAATTATGCTCTGTAAGGTGTCCTTGAGAGCTTTGAAAGGCGGCCATAAATAAAATGCATTATTATTATTATAAAGAGAGCATTTATCAAACGTCCCTTTTCTCTTGCGCTACACTTGCGAATGTATGGATAAGGACACAGAGCAGAAATGTCAGTCGAAGCAAACATTGTGGAGGAAATGTTGCCCATCTTTTCGAAACTCATTGAGCAAGAAACTGGTAACGGGCGGCTGACATCAGACAGGAACATTTAAACGCTACCTGGAGAAGTGTTATGATGGAAGCTAGGGCTGCTCAATTCATCGTATTTTAATCGCAATTACGATTATGGCTTGCAACGATTACGAAAACAACGTAATCGAAATAAAACGATTAATTTTGTTTTGTTTTATTGGTTTTTCAGTTGAGTTATACTTAAAGTTCAGGGTAATCAACTGTTAAAAACATACTGTTCAAATGTCTTTTCTCAGTAAATGGATAATCGTTTTTAATAATCGTGATATCAATTATTGACCCAAATAATCCAGATTATGATTTTTGCCATAATCGAGCAGCCCTAGAAACTGAGCTAAAGAAAACTTGAGGTCTGTGTTCAGGATTATTAGATTAAGGATGTGTGCTGATCTGGGTTTAATGAGGATTAACTTGATATCGTTATTTGTGCATCTCAGAGTGATTCAAGTAACGTAGTAATGTGTAATGCATTACTTTTTCCACCCGAACACTGGCTGTCTGCTACCCCGTTTAAAGTTCATGTGAGGAACAAAAAGCCCCACGTCCCTCCAGAGAAAAAGTGCTTATTTATTTCATACTTTCCAGAAGCAACCGGAGAGCAGTTAATTTGTCTGCACAGAGGCAGCTGTCTGCGAGAGGAGGGGAGAGGAGTGAGACACAAAGGCAGTTTGGGCTCATTATGTTGATTTTTCTCCTCTTCTGTGACTGCCAAACAAAAACAGCCAGGCTCTCTGAGACTCAGCGGCCGAGATCAGCCCCGCTTTCTCTTCTGCTTCTCACCCCACAGAGCTTCTTTACAGGCAGATCTAATCATTTTCTCCCCACCGCAGGACCCTCGGTCTCTATGTGCTCTTATGGAATCAAATTGGATTAAATCACGGGCTCTTTTATATCTGAGGAGGTCTCTCAGCCTCACTATAGAACTTGTAGACTCTCATTATCACGACTCCGATCCAGGTGAGGAGGATTATGTGTGAGATACGCAAACTGGCCCAGCACACATTACATTGATATAATACAGACGTGCAGTGATGACGTAATTTTGTAGGGAGACCCAGAAGTTATCATCGCAAAGGGCTTCCTTTGATACAAAGCAATGGGATTTTTGTGGATTTGGATTATTGCAAAAAATAATCGATGTGCCAAACGAATGTTATTATGATACCTTCACTTTTTGTTCAGCAGGATAATCTCCACATATTAACACCACTCTATGATTTCTGAAGTAAAAGTTAATGTTGGGCTATAAAGGAACTACAGCCCGGTCACATGACTTCACGTCACCACCGCTAAGCTAAAGGTGGCTAATGTCAGGCTATAAAGGAACTACAGCACGGTCACATGACTTCACGTCACCACCGCTAAGCTAAAGGTGGCTAATGTTGGGCTATAAAGGAACTACAGCACGGTCACATGACTTCACGTCACCACCGCTAAGCTAAAGGTGGCTAATGTTGGGCTATAAAGGAACTACAGCACGGTCACATGACTTCACGTCACCACCGCTAAGCTAAAGGTGGCTAATGTTGGGCTATAAAGGAACTACAGCACGGTCACATGACTTCACGTCACCACCGCTAAGCTAAATGTGGCTAATGATGGGCTATAAAGGAACTACAGCACGGTTACATGACTTCACGTCACCACCGCTAAGCTAAAGGCGGCTAATGTTGGGCTATAAAGGAACTACAGCCCGGTCACATGACTTCACGTCACCACCACTAAGCTAAAGGCGGCTAATGTTGGGCTATAAAGGAACTACAGCACGGTCACATGACTTCACGTCACCACCGCTAAGCTAAAGGCGGCTAATGTTGGGCTATAAAGGAACTACAGCCTGGTCACATGACTTCACGTCACCACCGCTAAGCTAAAGGAGGCTAATGTTGGGCTATAAAGGAACTACAGCCCGGTCACATGACTTCACGTCACCACCGCTAAGCTAAAGGCGGCTAATGTTGGGCTATAAAGGAACTACAGCCCGGTCACATGACTTCACATCACCACCGCTAAGCTAAAGGCGGCTAATGTTGGGCTATAAAGGAACTACAGCCCGGTCACATGACTTCACGTCACCACCACTAAGCTAAAGGCGGCTAATGATGGGCTATAAAGGAACTACAGCACGGTCACATGACTTCACGTCACCACCGCTAAGCTAAAGGCGGCTAATGTTGGGCTTGATGATGTTTAGTCATCTCATTCAGACTCTTGTGTGCAACTGCCGTCTTTAAATTCATCATTAGGGTATTTACTGACTTAGACTTTCAGCCAATCACATTTGTTTGTCATCAACCAAAGCAGTCACACTAAACGTCGAGCACAACCTGAAACACACAAAAGGAACACATGATTGCAAAAAAAAAGCATTGTTACATGTATGGAAATAGTTAGGCTACAGAAAGTTAGGCGTTGACCAAAAACAGCGACACGTTGTTGTGATATTGCTGAATATCCAGAAAGGAAACAGCATTTTTTCCATAATTGTGCAGCCCTATGCAGGCATGCTATCTGGGAAATATGCCCGTCACACATTAACACACACACACACCCACAAATGGACCCACACACACACAAATACACACAATATCCCAGTTTGGGATTAGATGAAGTGTCCCTCACCACCTGAACCTAGTTAACAACTAGTTCCCCTCCTCCCTATCTGTCTCCCTTTCTCATGTACATAGACTAATATTCATCCAGACACAACACACACACACACACACACACACACACACACACACACACACACACACACACACACACACACACACACACACACACACACACACACACACACACACACACACACACTTACGCTTATGCACGAGCAACAGCCCTCGGAGCAGCGGGGTGTAACCAAGCCCTTCATTTGTATGTACATCATGTACACTGGCAGAGCGCTGAGACAAAGAGAACAAACATCCTCTGCACGCACACACACTCACACACACTGTTGCACACACAAAAAAAACGTACACACTCCGACATGCACTGCGGAGTCCCTCTGTGGATCAGAATTCATTTCTGTCTGCCTTCCCCTCCAGATCAATACCCCCGTCCGTCCACAGACATCCGTAAGTGTGCCAGGGAGGCTCCAGCTTCACACCCTCCACACACACACACACACACACACACACACACACACACACACACACACACACACACACACACGCACGCACGCACACACACACACACACACACTCATGCCTGTTGATGTGTGATGGCCTCTGCTGCTTCCTTATTAACTCCTCACATGCTGACTGGAGCACACACCTCATTACCGGCTGATCAACAGTCTGCGGTCCCGCTGAGAGACAGACAGGTGGGACGCAGACAGACAGAGACACAGAGAGAGAGACAAAGACACAGACAGACAGAAAGAGACACACACAGACACAGACAGACAGAGACACAGACAGACAGAGACACAGACAGACAGAGACACAGACAGAAACACATACAGACAGACAGAGACACAGACAGAGACAGAGACACAGACAGAGACAAAGACAGACAGAGACACAGACAGACAGAGACACAGACAGAAACACATACAGACAGACAGAGACACAGACAGAGACAGAGACACAGACAGAGACAAAGACAGAGACACAGACAGAGACACAGACAGAGACACAGACACAGAGAGACAGAGAGACAGACAGACAGACAGACAGACAGACAGACAGAGACACAGACAGAGACAGAGACACAGACAGACAGAGACAGAGACACAGAGAGACATGGAAATCAGTAAAAATGCATGGAATGCACACTGAGAGGTGAATAAATATAATAAACAGTGAGACAGACTCTGACAGGACTGACCTAGAGATACTGACAGATTCACATTTTCTAACAAACGTCAACATTGTACAAATATTTGGTAGGA